>NC_081406.1:609936071-610046071 GCF_030272615.1 Cryptomeria japonica | reverse complement strand
CTACAACAAAAACTAGGGTCTACCTAGAACACAAGTTAGATATTAAAATATGATACATCTTAAGGGGACCTAGAATTAGGACACATGGCTTAAGGGGATATATCTAATTAGAATAGATATCAAAGTATAAAATGACAATAAATGAATTTGAACATGTATTTAAATTTATATTAAACTATATTACATGTATACACCTAAAAATTGGCTATGAGTAATTAAATAAATATTTTATATTTATTTAATAATTATTATTTTATTAAATAGTTAATTTGAAAAGATTAATTCATTTAATTCATTTCATGTCTTTCTATTAATTAATCTTTTATTAATTAATTCATCTATCTTATTCCTCTAATTAATTAAATATCTAATTTTTAATTATTTCTCTAACCAAGTTAATTAAATATCTAATATTTAATTATCTTCTCCAATCAATTAAGTATCCAATATTTAATAGTTATTCTCCTATCCTGTAGTCTCAAATATTAAATAATTATTAAATTATTTAATCCTTTATCCAACTCACCCTCCATCTCCACTTCATCTTCCCTTTGCCAACTCATCAAACATGTGGCTAAGGAAATTAATATTTATCATTTATCTCCAACTTCCAAACTTAATGAAAATTGTGTACGTACACATATTTCATAACCATTTCCTATATTCTCTCCAACACCCCTACATCTTAGGAAGGACTTGAGTCCACTTGTCCTACCATGCCTATATTTCCTCCAACCATCCCTAGATTCTTTCAGTCAGCAACCCAGTCAAGGTGAGATGAGTGACACTCGTCTTCTCCTTCCCCCTTTCTCTCAACCTTCACCTTTGCTCATAGCCATCCAAATCTGTAGATCTGATCAAGACCGTTGATCTAAGCCACATCACCTAATCCTCTCAAAGTCTATAAAATCAAGAGCTTCAGTTGAGAGAGAGTTAGACTTCAAGAGACTTCAAGTGCATTTTGCAAGCTAATCATATGCATCCGTGAGTTTTAGTTTTGAAGCAAATAGCAATTACCATATAGCATTTTAGCACAATCATTTAGCATAATCATGTAGTATTTGCATATCATATTATCATTTAACTACAATATTAGTTAATTCTTCATATGCCATCTTGGAAGCCAACAATGCATTGTCTGAGAGCACACCATCTGCAACCAGGAACAGTGGAGTTAGGACATAATGAGACATAAATCATGAAGGTAAAAGAATGTTTTATTTTAATATGTATTTCATGTAGTTTCATTGGTTGAATTTGGATAGCTTTTGTTCGATAGGTTAGCGCATTTGAATCATAGGTTAGCGCATATGTCCTGTAGGTTAGCGCCTTTGTCTGTAAATCAACACTTTCACATCCTAGGTTAGCGCATATGTCATGTAGGTTAGCGCTTTTGTTCGAAAATCAGCGTTTTCGCATCTTAGGTTAGCACATATGTCATGTAGGTTAGCGCTTTTGTTTGAAAATCAGCGCTTTCGCATCTTAGGTTAGCGGTTTTCTGACGCAGGTTAGCGCTTTTGTAACAAGGACTAGCGCATTTGACAGATAATTTAGCGCAATGAAAAATTTGTAACTGTGATTTGAAATTAGGCTTGTGGAAGCCCACCTAAGGTTTTTGGATTTTCACTAGCTTCTTTTTATTGCAGGTTTCTAACAATTTCTTGCAGATTTGGAGGAGTTAAGTTAGGATTTAGTGATTTCTTTTCTAGCTTTTTCAAAGTTGGTTAAAAAGAACTCATATTTCCTTTTGGGTAAAAAGAACTTCATTTTTCAATTTGGTGTTCTAAAAAGTACCTCACTTGTTTTTTGGGCTCTAAAAATAATCACATTTGCAAGGTAAAAAGAACAACAAATCAAACATTTACTTTCTTGCAAAGTTAGGACTTTCACAGCTCAAATTTTGGGCTCTAAAAAGAACAACAATCTTTTATTTTCTTGCAAAGGTAAAAAGCACAATCAATCTTATATTTTGCTAGTTAAAAAGAACAATCAACTTGTCCTCTTACAAAGTAAGTTACTTTTTGCAACGATTTTCATTTTGTTGACCATGATTTCCAATTCCTAGTTTAGAAAATCATTTTCTATGTGAGGCTAAAATAAACACCATGCTTGTTGGAGCAACATCTCCAAATAGGACTTAGCCAACAAATTGCTTTGAAAAGGTTAAAAATAACGCTTGTATTTCATGTCTCGAAAGTGGTAGGTATATGCTCTCCCCTTAATTGGGTGATAAAAAAGCCAAACCCACTCTTTTACGCTTTCTTTACTTTCAAGCAATTAATCTTTTAGAGGGCCTGCCTTCCCGAGCTGCCTTGAGGGGGCCAGTGAGAGGGGAATGACCTAAAGTGGAAACGGGCTAATACCGAGTCCTACTATTCTATGGGGGAATTCTATTACGTGAATGAAGGATGGATAAAGCAAGAGGTAGAGGCTTCACCCCCGGATAGAGAATAACGACAGGGGGTGTAATGTAACAGGATGGCCGATGGAGCAAGCACCCCGGGTGAAGGAGCATGCTTTCATTCTTGCCCTCAACCGTCCTACAGGAAGGAGGTGAAGGCGGAGGAAAGGATAAAGTAGTTGCCCTCACCCCCAATGGACAGTGGGAGTGCCCGGTGGAGGCCCTACTTTTTATAGACAGCCAACCCACAACCAATCCACTATAAATAAATCGTGTTTGTGACAAAAGTTCAAACAACATGTGCTGATAAGTTCATACCGACACTATGTTTCCCCATAAACCCTATGGAGTGTGACCTTTATAGGCTGGGAACCTTCTGTATTTACAGAGTTGAAAGTGCTGCATGTATGGCCACATGACCAGAAGCCTTTACTAAAAACTATTTGTACTAGTTGCCAAAAACCTTCTAGTTGTTGGTGCAGGAGGTCGGACCTCTGAAGCGGCTCACACACATACGGTTCCTAGTAGAGATATAAAGTTTGCCATGAGGAGATTTCATGAAAACTAGTGCTTGGCTGCCCCGAAGAAGTGAGTGCCGAGGGTGGAGCCAGTGGGGTCAAGCATCTAAGTATCCACTTTGAATAGCGTAGCCTCGGGAGAAACTCCATGTGAGATTCAACGACTATGGTCTCAGCATGCCATAGGGATTTGTACTTGCTTGTGCTTTTCATTTATTAAAAATTGTGTCTTCTATGTTTGTAAGATGTTCCAAATGGTCAAAAATTGAAGAAAATTATCATCTACAAAAGATCAAAAATCAACAAATTTCTGAAAAAGTGTGATCAAAAGGATAAAACAAAAAGAATTCCAACACTTGAAATACCAACTCAAAATGAAAGTATCAAAACATCAAAATATCAAAATAATTCTTGAGGTAGGTTTTGTCTCTAAACCATCATGTATTTTCAAACTAGCTCAAACAACTAGGTTGCTAATCCTATAGGTTATTCTCAAAAGGTTCTATAAACATCAACATTCAACAAGCTATTGATTCAAACATCTTGAGTGCAAAAATCAACATCCTTGTCAAGTCTCTCATCAGGATAATCAAATCCTCTATCACGAAGCTTGATCAAGCTATACTAGGTTCCTAATCTTGGATATATCTTTCCTATTTTAAACTTAGGTTACATCAAAACCAAAATTGCACCAACATTGGAATCAAACTTGTAAACTGTCAAATGCTTATATGACTTTTAAGTATCACCTTAAGAAAAGAAAACCCGGCTATAAAGCTACTCAGAAAAGAATAAAATTCTTGTATATCAATCCCAAGATTTTATTGAAACATAGGACATTCCTACACCATTTTCATCACTACTTACGTGGCTGCAGTACAGAATTTGACGGTGAAACTCTACAAAGACGTGCTTTTCAACAAAGAGACGCTTTAACCCAACGAACAAACAATAGTGGTAAGATCAATAAAGCATATCTTCCTAAACCAATAATCACCTATTGACCTTGTCCTTGGGAACTTTCGACAACTTTGAAATAATCACATACCAGTTTGGACTAGAGCCCAACATGAGCAACTTAGAAAACAACAACAGATGGAGGAAGAAGATACTCTTGTATTCCACACTTTTG
This sequence comes from Cryptomeria japonica, assembly GCF_030272615.1. NCBI lineage: Eukaryota > Viridiplantae > Streptophyta > Pinopsida > Cupressales > Cupressaceae > Cryptomeria > Cryptomeria japonica. Next base: position 610,042,020 of record NC_081406.1, on the reverse strand, counting down.
AATTTACCGCTGTTGATGAAGAAGCAGTCGATAGCACCATTAGAGACCTTGAACAAGACTTCAAATTTGATAAGCTAATGGAAAAATTGTTGGAAAAACAAAAAGAGAAATATCTCTTGATGTTGGCAAAATCCAGAGCTAAACTACCACAAGAATTTAACATAGAAAGCTTAAAACATGATGTGGAAACAAGTAACACCCAAAACACAGATGAACAAAATAATGAAGATGTGAACAAAGAAAGTAACGGAGAAACAACAAAAGAAAGGGATGACAAAAGAAAAAAACATAATGATAAAAGAAACAATGTGGATAATCCATTATCAAACCTTACTCAACAAATACAAACTCTACAATAGCAGATACAAGACATGCAAAATGGGACAAGTTCCAAGAAGTATTCATTAGAAGACATATGCCCATATCCCTTTGATAAAAAGCTAAATATGATACCATTTCCGCAACATTGCGAGATCCCTAAATATGACAAATACGATGGAAAATCTGATCCTCAAGATCACATTAGGGAGTTTTGTACTATGAGCATGGAATTTGCTCACGATGAAACTTACCTTATGCGTATTTTTCCTAGGAGTTTAAATGGACAATCAATGGAGTGGTTTTCAAGATTACCATCTGGAATCAAATCCTTTGAAGAACTTGAGAATATATTTATTTCACAATATTCCTACAATATAAGGAATGAAATAACAATGCTAGATCTTTGCAATGTTAAACAAAAGAATGGTGAATCCTTTATGATCTTTTTACAACGATGGAAACACATGTTTAATAGGTATCCCCGGGATGTACCTGATCAAGAAAAAATGGACATATTCATTGATAATCTTATCAGTGAAATGAGTTATTGACTAAGAATGCAATGTCCTCCCTCTTTTGCCAAAATGATTGAAAATGGTCTGAAAATAGAGAATGCAATGGTAAAGAAAGGAGAACTAAAACTTTACAATAATTCATACAACAACAACAACAACAACAACAACAACAATGACAAACCCAAGTTCTGGTCAAAGAATAGGAATGTCAGCAATGAAGGAAATGATGATAACAATACTATGAAACAACAACAACCAATTTTCAATCTATCAAGTCAAATCCCAAGCAACAACAATCTAGAAAACAATAAAGCTAAGTCCTTTTTCTCTAATCCTCAGAGAAAATTCACAAATATTGGAGAATCTTTAGAATCAGCTCTAAAAACTTTGCTTGCTAACAAATTGATTGTTTTACTCGAAGCAAGAATTTATGAACCACCAGTCAAGCCAAATTGGTGGAATGACAATCATTTTTGCAATTATCATCGGAATAAAGGACACCTAACAAATGATTGTCAAAGATTGAAACACATTATCCAAGATCTAATTGATAATGGAACCATCACGGTGGATAGCCATAAGACGAATGAATCACACTTGGCTTTTAAAACTCTGCTTCCAAACTATGATAAAGGTGAATCATCCCAATTGGAAAATGACAAAGGAAAAACCAAAGTAAATTACACTTATACATATGATGATGTAGTAAATGTGATCATTGTTAACGAAAATCAATCTTCAGAACCAATCAACATTATCACAAGAAGCAAAGAAAAGGTTACCTTTCCAGGTATAGCAAAAGACTCAACATCCACATCACAACAATACAATTTAGTAGAGCAATTACAATGAATACCTGCTCAAATATCAATTCTGGAACTTCTCAAGATTTCACCTATGCATAAGGAAATTTTGGAGAAAGCTTTAGTGGAAACAACAGTTTCAAAAGATTTGGATATAGATCAGTTCCAAAACATGGTAGGACATCTTATAGCCCCTCATTGCTTATCATTTTCTGAAAATGATGATGCATCCTTACAACATCCTCACAATGCTCCTTTATATGTTGAAGTCTCCATTAATAAAAATCGTGTCAAACATGTACTCATAGATGGATGAGCTGGCTTAAATATTTGTGCATTAAATTTGATAAAAGCTTTGGGATATTCAGAGAATGCAGTGGACCCGAAAAAGAAAATAACCATCAAGGCTTACGATGAAGCAGAACGTTCTTCTAAAGGAACTATTGTGCTACCAATAAAGATAGGACCCTTGGAAAATGATACATTGTGTCAAGTTTTATACTTGAATCTCTCCTACAAAATTCTTCTGGGAAGACCCTGGATTCACAAGATACAAGAAGTTCCTTCTACATATCATCAATGTGTAAAATTTCCTCATGAAGGGCAAGAGATCACTATAATTGCAGATTCTAGTCAATATTGCAATAATTTGAAGCCAACACAAGATACACGAGTTCCACATAACAGAGAATTAGTATATCCTACTAAAGAAGTTCAAGCAAAGTTATGGGAAAATTTTGAAGAAAAGCTCAAGTTAAATGATGAAGGAATGGGAAAGTATTCTTTGAATAATTTTCCACTCTCCCCTAAGTCATATGGAAAACCTACAGATATTCAATCACAGACATCAAGCAAATCAAAACATATGTTTAAAGGAACCTTTGTTAGTGCTAGAACCCTTGAAGAGGAAAATGAAGACAAAGACATTCTTGGTTGGTTATACAAAGATGAAGATAAAACTATAGCAACAACAACATAAGTCAATATTCCCATAAAACAATATGGCAAAGGATATGAAATCATGCAAAAGATGGGGTATGAAGGAAAAGGACCAATTGGCAAGCAACATCAAGGTATTTCAGAACCTATTTGTCCACACTTACAATCCACAGAAGATAAATCCGGTTTGGGATACCTAAAGTCTAATCAAAAGCAACACAATACTCAACAACAAAAATGGAGAAAGAAATCAGTCTCTAAAGGAGACAATTGGCAAGAAAAGATACATCAAGCGGCCAAAACAGTAACCAGTAAGCAAAAGAAGCAAGAAGAACATGAAAAGAAAGAAGAGGAGACTACCATCAAAGAGGAAGAAAAATCTTGTCAGCAAGTCCTAGAAATACAAACAAAAGAAAAGTCTGAACAAGATATTCCAGAAGCAGTAAAAACAAAGATGATAGAAATCAGAGAACTTTTTGCACCATACGATATTCCAGTATGGTATAGTGGAGTAATCTTAGATCAGGATTCAGAAACAGATTCCAATGAATATGAATGGGGATTGGATGCCTTATCTACCACATCAAGTAAAGAACACAGTGAAGATCAAGCAGCTATTACAAAAGAAGACTTGTCTATTACAGAACAGAAGATAAAATTAGAAAGAAGACAAGAGAAACTCATAATTCAGAGAAAAGATGCGTATGCAAAAAGAAAAGAGAATGACAAAAACAACAACACAATGCCACAAGAAGTGCAAACAAGGATTAGATATGCAAGAACCATAGAAGAAATAAGAGATAGTCAAGTTGGATTAACTATTAGTCCAGAAGAAGCTGAGTTTGAAAGGAGACACAATCTATTAAAATAATCCTCTTTATCATGTACACAAGTCTATCAACTCCAAATGCAAATGAAGTCAATCAAGAAGAAATTTGCAGTACCAAAGACGCATGTGTTGATATAATCCATTCATTTAAGGGACAAACGTCAATTGAAGAACCACTTGAGTGTGAACTACAAAATGCTAATATTAATCTTGTTAAGACTAATTTGGAAACGCTTGAGAAAGACAATTCTCAAAAACATTCAATCTATGACAATACCTATTCTATGCTAAATTATGATCAGTATGTCATGAACATTGTAACACGTAATGATGATAGTGATTATGATTTACCCCTTCTTCATCCTAAACTAATTGATTGGGATAATTTAGATAACCCCGAACTAAATGTCTTTTCCAATGATCATGACTTAGCTATGTACCTTAACGCTATTGAACCCATCCCACCTAAGATATCTTCCACAACAGAATCAAGTGATGTTTCTCATAGTCAGGAAAATGCCAAAATTTTCAATCGTAAATGTGAAATAAAATAAGGAAAGAGACCTATCATTGAAAACCATTTCATGGCAACATTAGATCAATCAAAAGAGAAAATAAAGGGTGTATCTGATGGTGAAAACCTCCTTGAGGTGCTAGAAGATGGAAAGTTTGACATTTTTCTTGCATATTTTCAAGAAAGATCTGCTATCGTGATAGAACCAACAGAAGCAGTAAACATTGATACATCAAAGGATCCTAAAATACTTCATTTTTCTGCCTCATTATCAGAAAGAGAGAGGAAATAATACATGGAATTCTTTAAGCAAAGACAAATATATTTTGCTTGGTCTTATGTAGATATGCCAGGGCTTAACCCAAATCTTATCATGCATCATCTTAATGTGGATTTAAAAGAAAAACCTGTTAAACAAAAGCTAAGAAAGATGCACCCACATATTGCTCTCCTTGTAAAAACCGAGCTCAAGAAACTATTGGAAGTGGGTTTGGGTTTCATAAGACTAGTGGCTTATCCAGAATGGGTTTCAAGTATTGTACCAGTATCAAAACCAGATAAAAGCATAAGGGTTTGTACAGATTTCAGAGATTTGAATAAAGCATGTCCAAAAGATGATTTCCCACTACCAAACATCGATATCATAGTGGACTTATCAGCAAGGCATGAGATGTTTTCATTAATGGATGGCTTCTCAAGATATAATCAAATAAGAATCGCACCTGAAGATTAAGAGAAGACAAATTTCACCTGTGCATGGGGAACGTACTGCTGGAATGTTATGCCATTTGGGCTTAAGAATGTAGGAGTGACTTATCAAAGGGCTATGATGATAATTTTCCATGATATGATGCATACATTTATGGAAGATTATGTCGATGACATACTTGCAAAATCTCACACAAGAAAAGAACGTTTGAACATTTTAAGCAAGATTTTTGACAGGCTGGAAAGATATCAATTGAGATTAAATCCAAAGAAATGTGCATTCGGGGTAACCTCTGGAAAGCTCCTTGGGTACATTATATCAGATCGTGGCATTGAAGTTGATCCTAGGAAAGTTAAAGCTATCATGGAGATGGAATCACCTAAGAACATAAGTCAGTTGCGATCTTTACAAGGAAGGTTGCAATCAATCAGGAGATTTGTGTCCCAATTGGCCGATAAATGTCTTCCATTTACACATCTTCTACATAAAAATGTTCCATTCAAATGGGATCTAACATGTGAAGAAGCTTTCTTGCAAATAAAAGAATATCTTATGAGTCCTCCAGTACTGATATCACCAACCAAAGGGAAACCATTGTTACTCTATGTCTCAACAACAAGTGTATCATTAGGCGCTCTCCTCGCTCAACATGATGATGAAGGAAAGGAAAGAGCAGTTTATTATATCAGCAAAACACTTGTTGGATATGAGTTAAATTATTCATCAATTGAAAAGATATGTCTAGCAGTTATATTTGCAACTCAGAAGCTACAACATTATATGTTGATTCATTCTGTAAAACTAATAGCAAAGATAGATCCTCTCAAATATTTGTTGAGCAAGGCAACATTAACAGGGAGACTAGCCAAATGGGTTATGATACTGAGTGAATTTGACATAGAATATGTTGACCGGAAAGCCATCAAGGGACAAGTCATTGCTGATCAACTGGCTGATGCACCTTTACAAAATGACATGCCTTTGCACATCGAATTTCGTGATGCAAATATCTTGACAGTAAGTACAAACTTTTGGGAATTGTACTTTGATGGTTCTTATACTCAATATGGATCAGGTGCAAGAATATTTTTTAGCACACGTCAAAGACATACAATTCCGAAATTGTATAGACTACGATTTCCATGCACCAATAATACTGTAGAGTATGAAGCATTGGTTATAGGGCTCAAAATGGCCATTGAATGGAATGTTGAAGAACTGCATATCTATGGTGATTCACAACTTGTCATTTATCAAATAAATGATGAATATCAAATAAAGGATGATAATCTTATGCCATACAAACAACTAGTGGAGGAATTTAAAGGATATTTTAAAGAAATCACATTCACCCAGATTCCTAGAAATGAGAATAAAGCAGCAGATGCAATGGCTACAATAGCATCTCTCTTGCAAAATAAAGAGAATCAACAATATTATGAATTTCTTGTGGAAGATATCTTAACCCCTACCATTCAATCCCAACATACCTATCAAATTTTCCATATATCAGGAACTAGTCAATCCTTATACGATCAAACGTACCAATATTTGAAAGATCATATCCTTCCTTTGGAATTATCTCGTAATCAATGAAGAAACTTTATCCATCCATCCTCTCACTATACCATTATTGCTGATATCCTATATAGGCGTGGTCTAGATGGTACATTGTTGAGATGTCTTGAAAAAGATGAATCTGAGAGAGTTCTTAATGACATTCATGTGGGTATTTGCGGTACTCACTCAAGTGGTTTAACATTGGCTAAGAAACTTATTCGTATGGGTTACTTTTGGCCTACTATGGAAAGAGATTCATTCACCTATGCTAGAAAGTGTAAACAATGTCAAATTCATGGAAATCTAATTCATGCACCAGCACAAGTGTTATATCCTATGACAGGATCATGGCCATTTTCACAGTGGGGCTTGGATTTGGTAGGAAAGATCAATCCCTCATCTTCTAATGGACATAAGTTTATTTTGGTTGTTACTGAATATTTTATTAAGTGGATTGAAGCAGTGCCTTTAACAACAATGACAGGAAAACAAATATCGTTTGTTTTTAAATTATATAATCTGTCGCTATGGAGTTCCTATGACCATTATCACTGATAATGGAAGACCATTCAAAAATCAAGATGTAAAAGAGCTATGTGAAAAGTTTCATATCCAACATAGGTTATCTACTCCATATTATCCACAAGGTAATGGTCAAGCTAAGGCATCAAACAAATCTATTTTAAAAATCTTGAAGAAAACAGTCAATGAAGTTGGAAAAGACTGGCACATTTAGCTAAATCTTGCTCTTTGGGCATATCAAACTAGTGTCCACACTCCAACAGGGGCAACTCCATATTGTTTGGTCTATGGATCAGAAGCTATATTACCTATAGAAGTAGAGATACCTTCTCTACGAGTATCCTTGCATGGTCTTATACCAAAAGAAGAACAAAGAGTCTCTCGACTCCAAGAACTAGAATTGATTCAGGAGCGTCGCCAAAATGCAATAGATCATTTAAAAGTATATCAACAAAGAATGGTAAGAAGCTATAACCACAAAGTCAAGCTGCGCATTTTCCAGATTGGAGACATAGTTCTAAGGGAAAATCCAAGAAATCAACAAGATTGGGAAAAGAAGGGCAAATTTGAACCAAATTGGCTAGGACCTTTTGTCATAGTAGCAACAAATGGATCAGGAGCATACAAATTATCTACCCTAGAAGGTGATTTGTTTGATGAACCTATCAATTCTATCCATCTCAAGAAATTCTATGCTTGAGATATAAAGTCCTGAAAAAATCAATAAAAAACATATAAAGTCCTGAAAAAATCAATAAAAAGCATATAAAGTCCTGAAAAAATCAATAAAAAGCATATAAAATCCAACAAAAATGCAAAAATTTAGATGGTGAAAACCTGGTAAACAGGCACTATCTAGAAAGTGAGTTCCTCCATCTATGAGATCGCTTTACGCACCTATCCGCTCTATCCTATCACATCTATCGCTTCCATATATCCTAGCTTTTCCATTTCTCTGAACCATTTATTAAGAAATATGTAGCTTATCAACAGTTATCAATCTTTGACATACTTGTCATAGTCACTGTCTTAGATTTTATCAGCATCTATCAATCTGCATTTCTATTCTGTCATGGTTTGGATCTTGATCATTTCATATAGCCATAATAATTTTTGTTTCCGTTGGGGGCAAAATTCCAAATTCCTTTTGCTAAGGTGATCTTTTGAATCTTTAAAAAATCCAAAACATTCAAAAAACTTAAAAAAAAACCAAAAACATCTAGGGTTTTGAAACAGATAACAAGCAACAAAGCAATGAAAATCAAGGCATTTCATCAAACAACTGAATCATGAAACCCATAAATCAAAGAATCAATCAGCAAGCTATAAAGGATTATCAAAGATCATTCATTAAGATGATTATATTAGTTAATGAGTATAAGAACATGTGAATGACATACAAGATTCAGTGTTTATATCTTGATTTTATTGCTAATCATGTACTCTATGTGACTCAAGGATGTCCAGGACTAGAGAAGTTATGATGGGGCATGATTATTTTCTTTGATTGCTGTTTGTGGTTTATCTCTTACTACGGTATGAACTTGTCTCAGGATATGATCGACAAAAGATCAAGGAGGACGTTCCAAGTCATGCATGAAAGGAGATACTCCTTGTCTGTTCTGCAAGCAATACTCGGGTCAACTTGATCCGTTATATCAAGTTGCTTGTATTAACTTGCTATATCAAAATCCATGTAAGAAATACTTAGGTCATCTTGAATCATTATGTCAAGTTGCTTGTATTTTCTTACAACATTTTAAAGCTCAATGATGAAATCAAGCACTATTACCCGATAGCATATGAAGAATGGCAGTATAAATTTTAGTTAGATCATTTCATTAGCTCATTATTCAGTTGCATTATAAGCATTTCATTTCATTAGTAGATCAACGGTCATAAATAAATATTGAGTATACTTGGACAAATAAAAATAATTTGCATTTAATCATTGTAGGTGCATTCATTTTTAATCATTATCCATTTCATTTTAGCTGCATTTTATCATTGCATTAATTGCATTCAATTAAGTGCATTTCATTAACCATGTAAAGTATCATCATTATTATCTACATTATCATTTCATAAAGATCATTTAGTTGCATCTTTTTCACTTATATTCATAATCATTATAAGCATAACATATAAATAAAAAACAAATCAATCATTCATGTGTAAATCCGTATAAATCATTGCATTAGTTGCATTCAATTAAGTGCATTTCATTCAATTAAGGTACATATCATTTATCATGTAGTTTATTATTTGCATTATCATTCCATTTATCATTTAGTTGCATGCATAAAAATTCAATTTTTTTTTTTCATATAGATCATTTGTATGTACATCATTGTAAGCATTAAGCAATCATTCATTTGCATTTTCATATAGATCATTTGCATTTGCATCATTTGAGTTAGAATTCATTTTCATTTGCATTTAGGATCATTAAAATAAAAAATCAAAAGCATTTATCATTTGCATCATGTAAGTCATTATCATCATATCATTATTCATCTACTCATTTGCATCCATAAAATCAAAGCATATAAGCATATAGAACATCATCAAATAGAGTAACATGCATAATAAAAAGCATCCTCATATAGAATCCATGTCTGCATATAGATCATCATAAAACAATAAAAGTCCAAGTATAAAATGATATCAAATAAACAATACAAATGCTCCAAATCAAGTCACGACTGTCTTGTACCACTACCACCTGACTCTATCCGTCTCTGTGGCTATGGGCGAGAAGATCCTCCAGATGCCTGTCTCCCATGCTCACCACTCCTCTGAGGAGGTCCCATGACCCCACCATTGCTAGTGTCCATCAACACGGTGGTCTGATAACTACCTACTCTCTAGCTCTCTGCAACTGCCTCCTCATATCATCATCGCCAGTAGGAAGTCTCCTTCCCGGCCTAAAATAATACTCTAACAATTTTCGCTGAGAGAGTACGTGGTCCAACCTGTTGAATATGATCCAGAAGACCCTGAGTATCCTGTTGTCTCCTAACAGCTGTGTCTCTCTTGATCATAAGAGTCTGTATCTGTGCTTGAAGCTGATCAATCTGTGCTCTTCGACTGTCAATAATATCATGCCCTGGCACATCATGCTCTGGTATAACCACATCTGGCATATCCTGCACTGGTGCAACCAGCTCTAGTAGATCCTATTGTGGTGCATGAACCCCAATCCCCTCCCCACCAACTTGTCCAACTCCTGGAATCTCAATCCAAGTAACTCTCTGAACCTGTCATCTAATCAGGGGAACATGATCCTTAGGATCCTCATCATCACCACCATGAGCTACAATAACTCTAGGATATGGCCGAATCTGTCCAAAATCAAGGCCTCTCCCACAACCCCCATCCAATCCAGTCACCCTACCTCCAATCAATGGTAATCCTCTAGGTGATCTCATCCCTACACTGCCAGTATCCCTCCCAATCCATCCAACATCTCTCCCACCCATAGGACGAGGTCTCTCAATCCTACCAGTCGGTCCAAATGGTCCTCCGCGGACTCTCAATCGACGTCCTCTCTATCCAGGTCCACCACCTCCATCCCCACCATCATCTCCACCTCTCCCAACCTCATGCGCAACTCTAAGCTCTCATCTACATCTTCATCTTCTCATAACAGGATCATTTGAATCATCATCATCATCTCCTGAGCTAGGAGGAGGATCTACTGGATCCGTAATCCGAGGAAATGGATGAGCTAATATATACTGAGCATACTCTCCAGTAACCCCAGGATCTAGAATGTGTAATCTCATATCATATGCCACTCTTGGAGTAGTAATAAACTCTGCACGAGCAATCTCAAATGACAAAGACGGTCCCTAATCTCACCTATCTCTGTATCACCGAGCATATATCGTTACACTAGTAGGCATAGGCTGAATGATACCAAACTATTTCAAAATCCGACCAATCAACTGTCGCTCAACAATGAAAGGTGTCCGACCAATAAGATATCTAATCTGCATAATAAGCGGTAATGTCTGTGCATCATCCATCCATGGCTCACAATCAACATATGGTCTCCGAGTAATGCTATCTAAAGAATCAAGCACCCAACGCCAATACTCCATCTTACCCAGCTTATGCTGAGTAAGGATAATTGCATAAAAATAAACATATGGCTGCCTCTCTCCACGAACTCTATGATGGATAGGCCGTGTAATAGCAATGTACTCCCAACACCAGATCTGTAATAAAGTACATCCTGTAGATAAACTAGCACTCTCATCATACACAACCTGGTGAAGATCATGATATAAACGTGCCAACATGCAAACACCCCAAGCATATCGCGTTTGATGCTGCATCATGCTCAGAAGAACCTCACCCCATCCAATAGAAAAACCTCGCGATCACCTATCAGGACATATGAATCCTCCAATCAAACTAGCCAGAATAATAGGAAGAGTCTCGTAGTACATCACCATATCTACCCATCGGATCTCTCCTCTACCGATGCTCTCATCAGCAAACATGACTCTGCAAGCCTCTGTCCCAACTCGATCTTGATAATCATACTACATTAGCTCGCCAGTCCCCGAGATGTGTAGTATCCTGTAGAGATCCTTAAGAGTCACACTAATCTCACCCATCGACAGGTGGAAAGTGTTATGCTCACTGTGTTATTTCTCGGCTAATGCAGTCAACAATCCTCTATTATGTGTAATCTCAGGCATAAATAATAAATGGCATCAACCACAGGCATCTATATGTCTAATCTCAGCCTGGGACAACTCTGGAAGTAAATGACATATGACCGGTAATTTCTCTCGACACTGGAGAACATCAAGTTTCTCCTATCTTTCAAGAGAAATCAATCAGTCAAATCAAACTGAATCAATCATCAATTATCAATCAATCAAATCAATCTGAATCAATCGATCAAATCAATCAATCAAATCAAATTGAAGCAACTTAAGCTATCAAATCATTATAAACCTATCAACCATGGTTTACTATCAATCACTGAGTTTAATCAAAAACTCTGCTAAGCTCTTGAATCAGAAACTAAATCAGTTTCTTAGAGCTACTTAATCATCAAATCTATCAATCAAGCTAATCAGAGCTACTTAATCCAGTAATCAAAGCTATATATCAATCCTTCAATCATACAATCACTCAATCATGACTCTATTTCATCATACATGTGTATCAAACATGTTAAATCTAAACATCAAAGTGATTTTTAGCTTTTGTATCAATCAACTATCTCAAATTTAAGCAAAAGCGCTATATTTTTTTATCATAAGTGCTACTTTAAGCAAAAGTGCTATCCTTTTGAGCATATGCGCTAATCAACCATGCATATGCGTTGCTTTATGCATTTGCACTATCTTTTGATCATAAGCGCTAACAAACAAAACATAAGTGCTATTTTAAGCGTTTGCGCTAACATTCTATGCAAATGCGCTAACAAACATAGCATATGCGCTAAACAATTCATTTGCGCTAAACCAAATTGCATATGCGCTAAACTAAATTGCAAAAGAGCTAATCTAAAATCGAAAAAATAAAAAATTTCTAAAATTCAAAACAAAAAAGCGCCTAAAACATGAAATTTTGACTGAAAACTTGAAATTAAAGCTCCGGATAAGATACATACCGGATAACCATACTTGGCTGGCCGATGATATCGCCGAACTCGCTCGAATCGATGACACTCCACTGGAATCACCATTTTGGCCACCTCAGCAAGAATATTCTCTCCAAAAGCTGACAAGGATAACAATGAAGTTAAAATTAGCCTTGGTTAATTTTATATTTACTATTTGAAGAGTAAGTAATTAAAAAATGGGGCAATTTAATTTTTTTTTTTTTTTTTTTACAAATGAATTTAATTGACTGAATTTTTATCACATTATCACAAGATTAATCGTTCAAACTTAAATTTTCAACAATTTTACGATCAATCTCCTGAGGGGGCACACAATCTGGATTTTCAATCTCTATCAAGCATTATCGAGACTTAATTTAATCTTTGAAACAATGTTGTCTTGACATCATTTCAAAGAGGGGCAAAATGTATACACCTAAAACTTGGCTATGAGTAATTAAATAAATATTTTATATTTATTTAATAATTATTCTTCTATTAAATAGTTAATTTGAAAAGATTAATTCATTTCATGTCTTTCTATTAATTAATATTTTATTAATTAATTCATCTATCTTATTCCTCTAATTAATTAAATATCTAATATTTAATTATTCCTCTAACCAAGTTAATTAAATATCTAATATTTAATTATTCTTCTAACCAAGTTAATTAAATATCTAATATTTAATTATCTTCTCCAATCAATTAAATATCCAATATTTAATAGTTATTCTCCTATCCTATAGTCTTAAATATTAAATAATTATTAAATTATTTAATCCCTTATCAAACTCACCCTCCATCTCCACTTCATCTTCCCTTTGCCAACTCATCAAACATATGGCTAAGGAAATTAATATTTCTTAAATATTAATTTATCATTTATCTCCAACTTCCAAACTTACTGAAAATTGTGTACGTACACATATTTCATAACCATTTCCTATATTCTCTCCGACACCCCTACATCTTAGGAAGGACTTGAGTCCACTTGTCCTACCATGCCTAAATTTCTTCCAACCATCCCTAGATTCTCTTAGTCAGCAACCCAGTCAAGGTGAGATGAGTGACACTTGTCTTCTCCTTCCCCCTTTCTCTCAACCTTCACCTTTGCTCATAGCCATCCAAATCTATAGATCTGATCAGGACCGTTGATCTAAGCCACATCATCTAATCCTCTCAAAGTCTATAAAATCAAGAGCTTCAGTTGAGAGAGAGTTGGAATTCAAGAGACTTCAAGTGCATTTTGCAAGCTAATCATATGCATCCATGAGTTTTAGTTTTGAAGCAAATAGCAATTACCATATAGCATTTTAGCATAATCATTTAGTATAATCATGTAGTATTTGCATATCATATTATCAGTTAACTACAAGTTATCAGTCCATTCTTCATATGCCATCTTGGAAGCCAACAATGCATTGTCTGAGGGCACACCATCTGCAACCAGGAACAGTGGAGTTAGGACATAATGAGACATAAATCATGAAGGTAAAATAATGTTTTATTTTAATATGTATTTCATGTAGTTTCATTGGTTGAATTTGGATTTCTTGTAGCATTTCCATTGGTATTTTGTGAAACTAACTTATTACAGGTAACATTCTGAGGATGAAATTCAAGCGCACACAATACACACACCTCTATTTACTTAAATTCCATTGTACCATCTAAAGCTTAATGGGATGCACCTATATATGAAACAATAATGACAAAAAATATCAAATTATATATTAAATTTATGAACTTGACATTAAAACAATATTGAAAAATGTCAAAAACTTTGAAGATTTGGTGCTTACCATATTATGAGAATTCATTAATTTGTAATGAACTTTCAAATGAACATCTAGACATGTAGTACTCATTAACACAACCTACAAAAAAAACTAAGATAAAATTACAAAAAATAAAATAGTTAGATATATAAAAATATGACCTGAGGGGATGTACATAATTACAACATGGCTTAAGAGGATGGACCTAATTAGGACATGGCTTAAGGGGATGGACCTAATTAGGACATGGCTTAAGGGGATGAAATTAATTAGGACACGACTTAAGTGAATAAACCTAATTAGGACATGGCTTAAGAGGATGAACCTAATTAGGATGACTTAAGGGGATGAACCTAATTAGGACATGGCTTAAGGGGATGGACCTAATTAGGACATGGCTTAAGGGGATGAACCTAATTAGGATGGTTCAAGGGGATCTAATTAGGACAACTTAAGGGGATGAAACTAATTAGGACATGACTTAAGGAGATGGACCTAATTAGGACATGGCTTAAGGGGGTGGAACTAATTAGGACATGGCTTAAGGGGATGAACCTGATTAGGATGACTTAAGGGGACGAACCTAACTAGGACATGGCTTAAGGAGACAAACCTAATGAGGTCATGGATTAAGGGGATGGACCTAATTATGACATGGCTTAAGGGGATGAACCTAATTAGGATGGCTTAAGGGGATCTAATTAGGATGAATTAAGGGGATGAACCTAATTAGGACATGGCTTAGGGGGATGGACCTAATTAGGATGACTTAAGGGGACATAAAATTAGAATCTATGAATGTATAAAATGACAATAAATTAATTTTAACTATGTATTAAAAAAATATCAATATCATTGAAAAACATGTATTTAAAAATTTATATATACCTCTATTTACTTATTCCATTCTACCATCATGTAAGCTCTTAAGGGGATGGGCCTATATCAAACAATAATAAAACTATAGATCAAATGATAATAAATGAATTTTAACTATGATAATAAATGAATTTTAACTATGTAAAGCAATATCAATATCATTGAAAAATATGTACGTTTAAATTTAGATATAAAATTATATATACATACCTAGATTATTCAATTGTACCATATGAATCCTCTTTTTTTTTAAAGAATCTATAATTTTCTTGTGATCTTCCATAGAAATTGTCCACAACTCTTTATTAGCAATTCTCCCACAATATATCACTAGTTGTATATTTGTTGCCACAATCAAATGTGAGTAGTGCATAATATTCTTATGTGTTTCATAATCTTTGAAAGCAGGAAAACCATTCTTCCTTGTCATATATTTCCATGGCCAAGTTCCAACAACCACCATTGAACTAGTTGGATAGTGATAGCCATCATCATATTCTTGAGGTTTAATTTAACTCGTGTTTAGTGTCAACATGGTGCAGTCACAGTTAGGAGGGACCTCAATGAGATCAATCTGGACCGTGCAACAAGAGTAAAACAAAAGGAAAGAAAGATGAGACGATGGAGGCAATGCAAAACTGATTGATTATATCACGAAATCTATTTACAAATGATCGGTAACATCCAGGCTACAAGATTCAGATCACTAGCCTGCTACATACATGCTCGATTATAGAATCGGTCAACTCCGAACCTCTAAATCTTAAGATATTAAAGAATTCACCGGTTAGGAGGGACCTCAAAGAGCTCAATCCAGACCAGTCATCAAGAATAAACATAACAAAAAAACAAAGATATGATGGAAGCAATGCAGAACAGATTGAATTATCTCATGAAAAATGATCACAATCAACCGCTAACATCCAGGTTACAGAAATCGGCTCATAGGCCTGCTAAAACATGCTTAAAGTACAAAATAGGTCACAACCGGGACCTTGAATCTCAAGATCTATATTCTATACCCAGGCTAACTACTTTCCTTCTTTGATTGTTAGATTCTAATGCTCAATTACAATTATATATACGATCCAAGGGGATCCAGTCAGCCCAAAAGGGATCAAAACCCGAAGAACAAGACCTAACACGTAAAACCAACAAGGTCGGCCTCCACCAAGAGATTCCTCTGGAAAATCCAAAGGATGAAGTGTAGATCATGGGAAAAGGTCAGCCACATGCCAAGGAGCACTCAAGGATCCATAAGCTTCAGAAGGGGTTCCGATAGATCACCAAAATAGGTCCAGGCAACTGGTAACAAGAAGCTGTCAACTGATAACAAGAAACTGCCATGGAAACCGATAGCGATATCTTTTTGAAAAATGATCCAAATGCGATGTAGTTTGGAAATAATAAAGATGATCAAGTCTTCAAGTAGAATCCAACTACATAGGATCTGGTGAGCCAAAACCGGTACACACAGAAATAAATGTTGAAACTGCAAACTGAAAGCAAAACAAAAATAAATGTTTTTTTGGTTGATGCAAGATTGCCATGAACTAGGGATGCTCCTGCATCAGACATCTGGGGTTATTAAAAAAGTGACTCTCTCACTTTGCTGGGGTTAGAGGGAAACCAAGGCGGTCTAGCTCTACCTAAGAAAGCCAAGATGAATCTTCAACTCGTCTATCCTTCTACTTCACAATATACTCCATATACTGAATTCTCCGGGTACTATGTCCAATCCTACTATCGAAAATGTCTTCAACCTGATCTGGTTCCTTTAGGGGCAACTGTTTCTCCAAGTCTGTAATATTTTCTTCATTGATTTCTAGTTCATCATAATCATGAAGATCTGCAATATTAAACATAGGTGAAATGCTTAGAATATCCAATAAATCCACTTCATATGCATTTCCAGAACTGAACTTCCTCAAAATCTTGCAAGGTCTAAACTTTCTCATTTACAACTTGTTATAAGTTCCAACCAAGAATCTCTCTTTTCTTAGATATACCATCACTTCATCACCAACTTTAAATTACTTATCTCTCCTCTTCTCACATGTCTTCTCACTTATACTTGCTTGCATGTCTTCCAAATGCTGCTTAACTTGAATATGTAAGGCTGCCATGTGATCTGTAAAGTCTTCTGTTTCTAAACTTATCTGGTCTTCACTGCTAATATCTCTTAATTCTGATATACCTCTAGGATGCACTTCGGTAACAATCTCAAAAGGTGTTCTTCTAATACTCCTATTTATTGAATTATTATAGGCAAACTCTGCTTGTGCAAGAATCAAATCCCAACTTTCGGTTTTATCTCCAACTAAACATCTCAATAAATTTCCCAAGCTCCGATTAACTACTTCTGTCTGTCCATCAGTCTATGGGTGACAAGTAGAACTGAACTTCAAATCTATCTTCATCTTCTTCCAAAGCGTTCTCCAAAAATAGCCAACAAACTTAGTGTCTCTATCTGAAACTATGCTCTTAGGTAATCCGTGAAATCTCACTACTTCCTTGAAAAATAGGTCTTCTACATGTCATTCATCTGATTTTTTCTTAAAAGGTATGAAATGTGTTGGCATTGTGTTGTCATTGATGTCAATGGGCATAGAAGGACAACTAGTATGGGATACAGTTGATGTGCAATCATTGATGTCAACTAGTGTTGCAGGACACCAGTAAGGAAGATAATTTCGTTTAGAGGAATGATCACTGGAGTCACCGGTACACAAGTTAGTGTTTGACTTGTGTGGATGAAACATATAGGTTACTGATACAGTCTATCACCTATAAGGAGAGGATGTCAACTAGTAAGTGTTGTGTTAACAGTGAGTGGTTTCCAACCAACAAGCTTATGACCAGTGTACAAACCGGATGAGCAAGGTGCTTGAGCTGTTGTTTGTGATGAAGAGGCGAAATGCTACCTAAATCATATCAACACAGGAGGAGAAGGATGTAAAGGTCACCAATATGCTGTGTGGATGTAGAACAATAGGATTCTCACTAGATAAAGATGCAGTCACCATGTGAAGAGATGACTGACAATGAAAGTGCCCACAATGAATCATGTGTGCCTGTTTGAAGACATACTGCACAAATAGGGAAGCCACATGAGTGTATTGCAGGATGTAGATGATAAGGATTCACTACCATCGGTAAGTGGATCTTATCTCCTATTATGCATAATGTGCATTATAGTTATGTGAGATAAGGAAGAAGAGGTAAATGCAGGTGTTTTAAGGCTCACACTGGATCTACCTGTGAAGCAAAGGAATGTCTCAAGTGCATGAAATCAGGGATATGCACTAGACCGACAAAGATGACAGTTTGAGCTGCCAAAATAGATGAAGTGTGATGGGTTTGTCACTTTGAAAAACTGGTTGAGATGGTTTCTGGTCTTATGATGAAGAAGGCAAGGATGAGCAGCTGCAGATAAGAGAGTGCAACCGACATGAAGATGCCTCAGATAGAAATAGTTGAAGGTTGATGACATGGTGTCATCAAGAGTGTTTACCTGTATGTATGTCCACTGGTAATACAAAAAAAGTGTAGTTGTAGAAGACTCCCATCTAATAAAGATGTGCATAAGAAAGGTTAGCAAGAGTGCTGACCGATTGAGTGTTCCACCGGAAAAGAAGTAGAGTGCAAGGTTGATGACAAATTGGTCAAAGGGTGTTAATGATATGATGAATCAATAAGGATCCAGACAACTAATGAGAGGGAGGGGGGTGAATCAATATATAAAATAACCAAATAAACTTTCCCCAAACTCAAAACCCAACTCATAAATCAATCTCTGAACTAACTAGTTCAAACACTGACCTACAAACCGCAATAGCACTGTCAAGTTAACCGGTTGACTAGAATACTAAAATAATAGTATAACGGATCTGATACTCTCAAACCATTTAACTAGAAAATCAAACCTCTTTACTAACAATAGTAAAAGAACATTATAGATTACTGCCGGTCATCTTAACACATCTAAGTGGATTTACCAGTTAAACAAGTTAACCATATCAAAACATTGTTGGCATTTGCGTGAAGATTGCATTAATGATATATGTTGTCATTGATGTCAATTAACCATAATGATATTGTTGTATTATTGTTTTGTAATTCGTAGTATGAACAAGTGAAGGAAACTATAACGTGTATAGGAAGAATTTGTGGAGTGAACCGGTAACCGGGGTAAACCTTATCTATTGATGTAATCGGTAAACCCTACCTGTTGTTTTTGATAAACCCTAACCGATTAAGTTTGGTAAATTGGTTATATTGGTTTATGATCTGACGATGAGCGGTAATGATTATGACACATGATTATTGTTTGACGACAATTTCAAGAGATTCTGGCGAGTTGTTGTAACGGTTTTTGTCTAGGGAATGAGCAATTGTATTGCATCTAATGCAAAATGCGCGATGATTTGCTAAGTTTGATGAAGCGGTGATCAAGGAGCATTCAAGGTTTTCTTGATTGATGTGAAAAGATTTCTATGTAATCCAATGGTCATACTTGAACTGATTTATTTGTAATCTCTATGAGAATTGGGTTTTTGTTGTGTTATCGACCTAATTGATTTGTTTATAAGGTCAATGAAGTTGTTTAGTTTAATGAGTTGGCAAAGAGTTAGGAAAGATCAATTGAGTGTATGGTTGTCGAACCGGATGATGTATCTACAGTTTGAGTAAAGGCAGATAAGAGCATGAAATGGATTTGATCAAGCAAGTGTAGTGCTATTTAAATAGATCAACAAACTCCTGTTGTTTTCTAACAATTACAACATATTTAAAATCCCCTAACCGGGTAAGCTCTAACAAGCTTGGTGTTATTCAAATCCTCTAAGAAGGTGATCAATTAGCTTGGATTTTAAAATTCTCTACCGAGGTTATTCCTTACAGGGTATTGCTTCTAACAAGACATTGTAGTCAATCCCTTAACCAGGTGATTCATAACAAGATCAATTCTTAACAGGACGCTTGTAAAGCTTTAACAGGCTAGGCTCCTAATAGAGTGAACTTTAGAAGAGTTCAAATAGTTATCTTGTGAGTCTCATGTCACCGTGGTTTTTACCTATTTGGGTTTCACGTCAAAAACTATTTGTGTCAAGTGCTGAATGTTTTTGTAGTTATGTTTTTATGGTTGATTTACTTAACTACTTTGATAAGTCATGATAACCAGAAGTATTGAGAAATGAAGAAGTTGTTTATTGTTAATTTGTTGTAATAGTCAACCGGTTCATCTTATGAGTTTTTATCTTGACAATGGTATTACATTGATAGTTATAAGTTTACTTTGAGAGATTGATTGGTGAAGTTATTATCAGTTTTTCTATCTATTGATTCACCCCGCCCTCTCAATAGTTGACCAGATACTTATTCTTTCATCATACTATCAATTGGTATCAGAGCTTATCAGGTCCTCTAAGGTCTTAGCCTAACAACTTGAGGTAAATATCTTGCAAATCATGATGAAGAAGGAAGTTTTGAAGTTTAATAGAGAGAACTACAAGATATGGAGTGACAAAATGAAAATTTATATCAAGTCTGGGAATTCAGTATTGGGAACATGTTGATACCAAATATGTTGTACCTATTGGGATATTGACTAATGATCATAAGAAAGAGCAACAAGAAAGTCATTAAGCATTAGAGGCTATTATCAATTCTTTGTCTAATGCAGAGTATGTAGATGTTCATGGTCTTGAAACTGCATATGAGGTATGGAGAAAACTTGAAGAGATTTATAGCGGTGATGAACATGTTAAGATTGCTAAAGAAGAGAGTCTAAGAGGAAAGTTTGATGACATGTGGATGATTGAAGGTGAGAATATCTAGCAGTATCGTCAAAGGATAAAGGAGATAGATGGTGAAATTAAGAATGCAGGAGGTAAAGTGGAAGATTCCACAGTGATCAGTAAGGTACTGAGAACCTTGCTACCGGTATACACTATCCGAGTTGCAGCTATTCAGGAGCTGAAGTCCATTGACAAAACTAAGGTAACTCTTGAATCCATCATTGGCAAGCTTACTGCTTTTGAATTAAATGGTTATGATGGTAGTGTACAGAAATATGAGTCTGGATTTAGAGATTCTATTTCTAACCCATCGGTGAGGAAAAGTAGAGATGCCAATCACTATTAAGAATCTAGATCTAGTAGAGAAGCTGATGATGAAGACAATTTAGTTGAGCTTGAAGCATTGTTGGCCAAGTGGTTTCCTAGAGGCACAGGTAAATATAGAGGTAAATATAAAGGTAAATTACCTTTGAAATGTTTTGCATGCAACAAGATTGGACACATTGCTGCTAATTGTCCTAATGGTGATAATGAACACAAACAAGAGAAATTCAAGAAGTATAAGGGTAAAGGCAAAATATATTGTCTTATTGTTGTTGATGGTGGTATCACCGATGAGGAATCTGATGATGATGCTAATGAAGAAATTGTGTTCGTATCTACTAAATAAGAGATATTAGACTAGAAGGCATTAGTATCCAGGATGGATAACTTTGATGATTGGATCATTGATAGTGGTTGTTCACATCAAATGACTGGTGATCGGAGCAAATTTCTTTCTTTGAAGGAATTTGATGGCGGAGTTTTAAGATTTGGTAATGACTCACCCTGCATGGTTAAAGGTAAGGGAACTATTTCTCTTAATGGAAAGAGTAGTGTAGATGATGTCTACTGGGTTGAAGGTCTAAAGCACAATCTTTTGAGTGTGGCACAACTCAATGACAAAGGATACCCATTGGAGTTTAAGAATGGTATGTGCAAAATCTATGGCAGCAAAGGTGAAATGATTGCAACTAGGGAACAAACTAAAGGTAACTTGTTTCACCTTAATCCTAAAGTTAGAAACTATTTAATTACAAAGATAGATGATAGTTGGCTTTGGCATAGGAGATTTTGTCATATAAACTTTGATAACATTGTTAAAGTGAGTAAGTCCAAGATAGTGAGAGGTTTGCCTCAGTTGGACAAACCGGTTAATACTCTATGCAAAGAATGTCAGTTGGGAAAGATGACATCCTTAACTTTCAAGAGCAAATCTTTTTCAACGGAATATTTGTTAGATTTGGTTCATACAGATCTTTGTGGAACAATAAGGGAAAACAGTATTCAAGATCACATATATTTTATGATCTTCACTGATGATTTATCAAGGATGATGTGGGTCACATTCATGAAGGATAAGACTGAAGCTTTTGGTAAGTTCAAGGCATTCAGGGCCTTAGCTGAGAAGGAGAGCGCCAAGAAGATAAAGTGTCTGAGGATAGATCAAGGTGGTGAATTTACTTATGAGGAATTCACTAGGTATTGTGAAGAAAATGGTATCAAACGCCAACTTTTTGCACCAAGGACACCACAACAAAATGGTATTGCAGAGAGAAACAACCGATTAGTTGTTGAAGTTGCTAGGATGATGTTGATACAAGGAGGTGTAGCAAAATGTTTTTGGAGAGAAGTTGTCAGCATAGCTGTCTA
Source organism: Cryptomeria japonica (assembly GCF_030272615.1). Taxonomy (NCBI): domain Eukaryota; kingdom Viridiplantae; phylum Streptophyta; class Pinopsida; order Cupressales; family Cupressaceae; genus Cryptomeria; species Cryptomeria japonica. The sequence continues at coordinate 610,019,529 of NC_081406.1, read as the reverse complement.
CACAATGAACCGGATTTTGATAAAGAGAGATAAGGACAAGACTCCTTATGAATATTGGTATGGTAGATCACCTGATGTTAGTTATTTAAAAATATCTGGAAGCAAATGTTTTATTAAGAGAGGTGACTATATTAGCAAATTTGAGGCTAAAAGTGATTAAGGTATATTTCTTGGCTATTCGACCAAGAGTAAGGCCTACAAGTGTTTTAAGAACCAGACACAAAGAATTATTGAGAGTGCTGATGTTTGAGTGGATGAATATACTGAATTCTCAGAGGAAACTAGTTTGGAGAAAAAGGATGAAGATCCTTGCATTTTGTTTTTGGAACTAGAGACTGTGAAATATGAAATCGACAAAGCAAATATTGATATACCAGTTCAACTAAAACAGATAAATTCGGAAGAAGATGATGATAATGAAGAAGCTGTACCTAAAGATAATGATCATGTTATTCCAAGATATGTCAGACTAAATCACAATACTGAATAAATTATTGGGGATAATGATGTTGGAGTAGTAAACAGAAGAAGAATCAGAGAGAATTCTTGCATGATCTCCACTATTGAACCAAGAACTACTAAGGAAGAATTTGGTGATGATCATTGGGTTAAAGATATGGAGGAGGAATTGGATCAAATTGAGAAGAACAAGAAATGGACCCTAGTACCCCAGCTAGTAAATAAAAATGTGATAGATATTAAGTGGGTATTTAGGAACAAGTTGAATGAAGATGGTGTTGTAGTTTGCAACAAAGCTAGGTTGGTTTGCAAAGGTTATGAACAAGAGGAAGGAGAAGACTATTGTGAGATGTTTGCACCAGAGGCAAGATTGGAAGGTGTCAAAAATTTACTTGCATTTGCAGCACATAAGAAATTCAAGGTATACTAGATGGATGTTAAGTCAACATTTTTGAATGGGATACTGGAAGAAGAAGTATACATTGTGCAACCAGATGGTTATGCTTTGAATGATAAGAAAGATATGGTATGCATATTGCATAAGGCTTTATGTGGATTAAAGTAGGCACCAAGAGCATGGTATGAAAGGCTTCATACACATCTGATGAAGATAGGATTTCTGAGAACCAGTGATGATAATAACATATATCTCAAATCTGAAGGAGATAAAATACTAGTGAACAAAGTATTTGTTGATGATATCATATTTGGAGGAAATGATGACATGAGCAACAATTTTTGCATATGAAATGAAAAATGAGTTTGAAATGTCTTTAGTGGGAGAAATAAATTTTTTCATAGGCTTGCAAATATAGCAAATGAAGAATGGTATTTTCATCACATAGTCTAAGTATGTGAAAGAGGTCTTGAAGACATTTGGCATGAGTGACTGTAAACTAGTTGGGACACCAATGGTTACAAGTTGTAAGTTGTCTAAGAAAGATGAGTCTAAATCTATTGATGAGAAGGAATACATGTCAATGATTGAAAAATTTCACTATGTTGTTCACAATAGACCAAACATAGCTCATGCAGTTGGCATAGTTGCTAGATTCCAGAAGAATCCTAAGGAAACACATTTGATAGCAACCAAAAGAATTTTAAGATATTTGAAAGGTACTATTGATTATGGATTATGGTACCCATATGAAGGAAATTTTGACTTAAAGGTGTACAAATATGCAGATTGGATAGGAAATGTTGATGACCGGAAAAGCACAACCGGTGGAGTATTTTTTCTTGGAGGAAGACTTATTTCATGGAGTAGTAAAAAGAAGAGTGTACTTCACAATCCACTATTGAAGCTGAGTATGTTGCAGCTTACATGAATTGTACTTAGGCTATATGGATGAGGCACATTTTGGAAGGTTTTAAGATGAATATTTCAGAACCTATAAAGATTTTATGTGATAATACAAGTACCATAAATATTTCCAAGAACCCTATTTTGCATGCACGAACCAAGCATATTGACTTGAAGTATCATTTCTTGAGGAAAAAATTACAGAGTAAAGATGTGATCTTAGAGCATGTTTCTACCAAGGAGCAACTTGCAAATTTTTTTACTAAACCTCTGCCTAAGACTACTTTTGAGTATCTTAGAAGTCAACTAGGGGTTGTCCCTCTTCATGAAGTCAGTTAAGTATGATGTAGATTACATCAGTCCAGAAGCTAGTTGCAAAATTTTACAAAAGGATTGGTGTAGAAGTAGATTTATTCCACAGGAGGAGCATCAAGTTACAAATTGTTGATGATGCATAGTGAAAATTGACATTACATGTTTTACTTTCAATTTACCATTGCTATCAAAGGGGGAGAAGAATTATGTGATTATGGGAAGAAGAACCAGTGACAAGCAAAAGACATGGAGAGAATGGCGAATACTTGGTAATGTAAACCAGGATTGCTATTCACAATCGTTGAAGCAATCAATGGTATTGATATTTGTATTGCCATCAATGCCAAAGGGGGAGATTGTTGGCATTTGCATGAAGATTGCATTAATGATATGTTATGTTGTCATTGATGTCAATTAACTGGTAATGATGTTGTTGTATTATTTTTTTGTAACTGGTAGGATGAACAAGTGAAGGAAACTGTAACTGATATAGGAAGAATTTGTGGAGTGAACCGGTACCTTGTGTAAACCCTATCTATTGATGTAATCAGTAAACCCTACTTGTTGTTTTTGATAAACCCTAACCGATTAAGTTTGGTAAATTGGGTATATTGGTTTATGGTAAGACGATGAGTGGCAATGATTATGACACGTATGATTATTGTTTGAAGACAATTTCAAGAGATTTTGGCAAGTTGTTGTAATGGTTTTTGTCTAGGGAATGAGAAAATGTATTGCATCTAATGAAAAGCACGTGATGAGTTACTAAGTTCGATGAAGCGGTGATCAAGGAGCGCTTAAGGTTTTCTCGATTGATGTGTAGAGATTGTTATGTAATCCAACAGTTATACTTGAACTGATTTGTTTGTAATCTCTATGAGAATTAGGTTTTTGTTGTGTTACCAACCTAATTGATTTGTTTATAAGGTCGATGAAGTTGTTTAGTTTAATGAGTTGGCAAAGAGTTAGCAAAGATTAGTTGAGTGTGTGGTTGCCGAACCAAATGATGTATTTGTAGTTTGAGTAAAGGCAAATAGGAGCATGAAATGGATCTGATCAGGCAAGTGTAGTGCTATTTAGACAGATCAACAAACTCATGTTATTTTCTAACAATTACAGCAGAATTGAAATCCCCTAATCGGGTAATCTCTAACAAGCTTGGTGTTATTCAAATCCTCTAACAAGGTGATCAATTAGCTTGGATTTTAAAATCCTCTACCGAGGTTACTCCTTATAGTATATTTCTTCTAACAAGGCATTGTAGTCAATCCCTTAACCGGGTGATTCCTAACAGGATCAGTTCTTAACAGGAATTTTGTAAAGCTTTAATAGGATAGGATCCTAACAAAGCGAACTTCAGAAGAGTTCAGATAGTTATCACGTGAGTCTCATCTCATCATGGTTTTTACCTATTTGGGTTTCCACGTCAAAATTTTTTTGTGTCAAGTGGTGAATGTTTTTGTAGTTATATTTTTATGGTTGATTTACTTAACTACTTAACTACTTTGATAAGTCATGATAACCATAAGTATTGAGAAATAAATAAGTTGTTTACTGTTAACTTGTTGTAACAGTCAACCGGTTCATCTTATGAGTTTTTATCTTGACAATGGTATTACATTGATAGTTCGAAGTTTACTTTGAGAGATTGATTGGTGAAGTTATTATCAGTTTCTCTATCTACTGCTTCACCCCCCCTCTCAGTAGTTGACTAGATACTTATTCCTTCATCATACCATCAAACATAACCTCAAAAGCCATTCACCACTTGACACAATGATTTTTGACGTGGAAACCCAAATGGAAAAACCACGGTGGGGATGAATACCCACAAGTATTCTAAACTATTCTGAAGTTCGCTCTGTTAGGAGCCAAGCCTTGTTAGAAGATTTACAAAAATCTCTTATTAGGAACAGATCTTGTTAGGGACCATCCAGTTAAGGGATTGACTATAATACCCTGTTAAAAGAATTACCTTGTTAGGAGTAACCTCGATAGAGGATTTGAAATCCAAGCTAATGGATCACCTAGTTAGAGGATTTAGAAAGCACTAAGCCTATTAAAGCTTACCCAATTAAGGGATTTAATTGTTGCAATTGTTAGAGAACAACAGGGTTTTGCTGATATGGTAAATAGCACTACTATGCTTGATCAGATCCTTTTCATGCTCCTATTTTCCTTGAAACATACTACAAATACTCCTTCTGGTTCGACAATCAATCACACGAACACTGAACCAAAATTGCCAACACTACAACAAAACAACTCATTGACCTTATAAGAAAAATAATAGGTCGGTAACACATCACAAACATAAGATCTCCTAGAGATTATAAACAAATGGGTTCAAACATGATCGTTGGATTACATAGAAATCATTGCACATTGTACAAGACAACCTTGATCATTCCTTGAACACCACTTCATTGAGTCCTATAACTCATCATGCGGTTTTCTCTTCATGCTATGTAGTCGCTCATTCCCATGATAAAATAGTTATCTCTACATGCCAAAACAAATTTGAAACTCATCACGTGCATCATGCATACGTGGCATAATCATCTCCAATCACCATTTGATCATAGATCAATACAATCGATTCACCAAGCTCCATCGATTAGTTTTTGGCATATCAAAAGGTAGGGTTACTAGTTGATCGCACTTCTTCTATAGTAATACCGGTTTCCTTCACTTACTCAACTACCGGTTGTAATAAAAATTCAATTACCTTCATTACGGGTTACAATTGACATCAATGACAACACAATAGTTTATCAATGCAATCTTCATGCAAATGCCAACAATCTCCCCCTTTGGCATTGATGGCAATATAAATATCAATACCATTTGATTGTGATGATTAAGAGTAATGCACATACATAGGTATAGGAATCCTAGTTTACATTTTACCATGTACTCTCCTTCAACCGAGTCTCCATGTCTTCAGCTGGTAACTGGCTACAATTCTTCTCCCTATCAATCATATAGGTCTTCTCCCCCTTTGATAACACTGCCAAATTGAAAGTAAAACATTCAGTGTCATACTTCACTGTTCTACAATAAGTTGCTCTCCCTGTGGAGTAGCTCCACTCTACACCAATCCTACTTCAAGATTCTTCAATTAGCTCTGGGACTGATGTTTTCCACATCTGTTCAACTGAACTCATGTAGGGGCATAACCCCTAGCTGACTTCTAAGATACTCAAAAGTAGTCTTAGGAAGAGGTTTAGTAAAGATATCCGCTAGCTGTTCCTTAGTAGATTCATTCTCCAATAATACATCTTTACTCTATACTTTCTCCCTCAAGAAATGATATTTCAGCTCAATATGCTTGGTTCTAGCATGCAACACAGGGTTCTTTTAAATATTTATTGCATTGGTGTTATCACATAAAATCTACCGGTTCTGTGATCTTCAACTTGAATCCTTCTAGAATGTGTTTCATCTAGATTGCTTGGGTACAATTCATATACACTACAACATATTCAGCTTCAATAGTAGACTATGATATACAACTTTGCTTCTTGTTGCTCCAAGATACCAGCCTTCCTCCAAGAAAGAACGCACCTCCGATTGTGCTCTTCTTGTCATCAACATTTCCTACCCACTCTGCATCTGTATAGACTTTCAAATCAAAGTTACCAGCATATGGATACCATAATCCATAATCAATAGCACCTTTCAAATATTTGAATATCATTTTAGTAGCTACCATGTGTGTTTCGTTCAGGTTCTTCTAAAATTTAGCAACTAATCCAACTGCATGAGAAATATCTGGTTTGCTGTGAATAACATAATGCAGTTTCCCTATCATAGACATGTACTCCTTTTCATCAACGGTGCGACATCACCCTCCTAAGACAATTTACAACCTGTAACCATTGGTTTCCCAATTGGTTTACAGTCTCCCATTCCAAATGTCTTCAATACCTCTTTCACATATTTGGACTGTGTGATAAAAATACCACTCTTCATGTGTTGAATTTACAAACCTATGAAGAATTTTATCTTTCCTACTAGAGACATCTCAATTTCACTTTTCATCTCATTTACAAAGTCATCACTCATGTCATCATTGCCTCCAAAAATGATATCATCCACAAACACTTCACTAACTAGTATCTTATCTCTTTTAGTCTTGAGATATATATTGTTGTCTTCACTGGTTCTTTGAAAACCTATCTTTATCAGGTGTGAATATAGTCTTTCATACCATGCTCTTGGTTCTTTCTTCAAACCATATAGTGCCTTGTGTAGTTTACACACCATATTCTTTGCATTAGTCAAAGCAGAACCATCTAGTTGTTCAATGTAGAATTCCTTTTCCAGTATTCCATTTAAAAATGATGACTTCTCATCCATTTGATATACTTTGAATCCCCTATATGTTGCAAATTCAAGTAGAGTCCATAGTCTTCTCCTTCTTCTTGTGCATAACCTTTGCATACCAATCCGGTTTTGTTTATGACCACTACTCCTTCTTCATTCTATTTATTCCTGAATACCCATTTAGTACCAATTACATTTTTATTCACCAGTTTGGGTACTAGGGTCCATGTATTGTTCTTCTCAATCTGGTCAAGCTCCTCTTCCATAGCCTTGATCCAGTGATCATTTACAAAGGCTTCCTTTGCTATTCTAGGCTCAATAGTGGAGATCATAAAATAATTCTCTCTAATTCTTCTTCTTGTTAACACACCAACATCTTTATCTCCAATAATTTGGTCAAGCTTATGATTGCGTCTTACATACCTTGGAATAACATGATCATTATCTTTAGGTTCTTCCTCACTATCTTCATCTTCTGCAGAATCTACCTGTTCTGGTTGAACTAGTACTGCAACATTATTAATTTCACCAACTTCTGGGTTCACCGGTTCTGGTTCCAAAATCAGAATGTAAGGTTCATCTTCCTTCTTCTCCTCATTGGTTTCTCCTGAAACTTCAGGACACTCATCCAATCGAATATCATCACTTTCAATGATATTTTGTGTCTGGTTGCTGTAACATTTGTAGGCTTTGCTCTTGGTGGAGTAACCAAAAAATATGCCTTCATCACACTTAGCATGAAACTTACCAACAGAGTCACCTCTCTTGATAAAACATTTATTGCAAAAAACCTTAACGTAACTAATATTAGGTGATCTACCATATCGGTATTCATAACGAGTTTTATCCTTACCTCTTTTAACCAAAATCTCGTTCATAATGTAGACAGTTGTGCTTACAACTTCTCTCGAGAAAGTCTTCGCTACACCTCCTTGTATTAGCATCATTCTATCTACTTCAACAACTGACCATTTTTTCCTCTCTACAATACCATTATGTTATGGTGTTCTAGGTGTAGAAAGGTGCCTCTTAATTCTATTGTCTTCACAATATCTAGTGAATTCATCTGAAGTAAATTCACCACCTTGATCAGTTCTTAAGCACTTTATCTTCTTTCCACTTTTCTTTTCAGCTAAGGCCTTGAATGCCTTGAAATTTCTAAAGGCTTTGGTTTTATCCTTCAAGAATGTGTCCCACATCATTCTAGACCAATCATCAGTGAAGATCATAAAATATCTATCACCTTGAATACTTCTAGTCCTTATTGGTCCACAAAGGTCTGTATGAATCAAATCTAGCAAATGCTCTGCTGAGAAAGATTTTCTCTTAAAAGTTGAGGATGCCATCTTTCCTAATTGACATTCCTTACAGAGAGCATTCACCAGTTTGTCCAACTAAGGAAAACCTCTTACTGACTTGGACTTATTGACTTTGACAATGTTATCAAAATTTACATCACAAAATCTCCGATGCCAAAGTCAACTATCTTCTAATTTAGCAATTAAACAATTGTTGACTTTAGGATCAAGGTGAAACAAGTTAAATTTTTTCTGCTTGCCGGTTGCAATCAGTTCACCTTTGCTTCCATATATTTTGCACATTCCATTCTTGAATTCCAATGGATAACCTCTATCATTGAGTTGAGAAACACTCAACAGATTGTACTCAATCCTTCAACCCAGTAGACATCATCTGCACTGCTCTTTCCATTAAGAGAAATGGTTCCCTTTCCTTTTACCATGCAGGGTGAGTCATTTCCAAATCTCACAACTCCTCCATCAAATTCCTATAAAGTAAGAAATTTACTCTGGTCACCGGTCATGTGGTGTGAACAACCACTGTCTATAATCTAATCAATAGAGCTATCCATGTGAGAAATTAATGCCTTCTGATCAAATGTCTCCTCTTTAATGGCAACAAAGAAAATGTCCTCATTTGCATCTCCCTCAAATTCCTCATCTATGATTCTACCATCAACTGCAATGAGGCAATTTCTTTTACCTTTTCCTTTGTACTTCTCATGTTTATGCTCATTGTCTCCATTAGGACAGTTAGCTGCAATATGCCCAATCCGGTTACATGCAAAGCACTTCAAAGGTAATGTAACTCTGTACTTATTGGTACCTTTGGGTAACTTCTTGGCCAACAATGCTTCAAGCTCGATCAGACTGACTTCATCATCAAATTCTCTACTGGATCTAGACTCATAACTGTGATTGACTTCTCTGCTTTTCCTCATAGGTGGATTAGAAACTAAAGCTCTAAATAAAGATTCTGATTTTTGAGCACTTCTATCAAAACTATTTAATTCAAATGTAGTAATTTTACCAATGATGGAGTCAAGAGTTACCTTTATTTTTATCAATAGACTTGAGTTCCTGAATGGCAACAACTCGGATAGCGTAGACCTGTAGAAGGGTTCTCAACACCTTAATAACCACTGTGGTATCCTCCACTTTACCACCAACACTTTTGATCTCACCAACTATCTCCTTGATCCCCTGACCATACTGTTGAATATTCTCACCTTCAACCATCTGCATGTCATCAAATTTACCTCTGACTCTCCTCTTTGGCAATTTTCACATGCTCATCACCGCTATAGATCTATTTTACACATCATAAGAAGTCTCTAAACCATGGACATCAACATAATATGAATCAGACAAGGAATTTATAATGGCCTCCAATGCTTGATTATTCTCTTGTTTATCTTTCTTTTGATCATCAGACAAAATCCCACTAGGTAAGGTATATTTGGTAACAACATGTTCCCAATGCCGACTTCCTAAGATTTTAATATAGATCTTCATCCTATCACTCCATATTCTATAGTTTTCCCTATTGAACTTCAAACCTTCTTTCTTTATAATTTTTTCCTAAAGCTTCACCTCAAGCTGTTAGGCTTAGACACTAGAAGACCTGAAATTCTTTGATATCAATTGATGATATGATGAATCAATAAGGATCCAAACAACTATTAAGAGGGGGGGGGGGGGGGGGGTGGTGAATCAATAGATAGAATAACCAACTAAACTTTCACTAAAATCAAACCAACTCATAAATAAGTCTTTGAACTAACTTGTTCAAACATTGAACTGCAAACTACAATAGCACTATCAAGTTAACCGGTTGACTAGCATACCAAAATAATAATATAACAGATCTGAAACTCTCAAACCATTTAACCAAAACATGAAACCTCTTTACTAACAATAGTAAAAGAACATTTCAAATTACTACCGGTCATCTTAACACATCTAAGTGGATTTACTAGTTAAACAAATTAACTATATCAAAACATAACCACAAAAACCATTCACCACTTGACACAATGATTTTTGACATGGAAACCCTAATGGGAAAAATCGCGGTGGGGATGAATACCCATAATTATTCTGAACTTTTCTGAAGTTCTCCCTATTAGGATCCAAGCCTTGTTAGAAGCTTTACAAAAATGTCCTATTAGGAGTAGACCCTGTTAGGGATCACTCGGTTAAGGGATTGACTATAATGCCTTGTTTAAAAAAATACCATGTTAGGAGTAACCTCGATAGAGGATTTGAAATCCAAGATAATGGATCACTTGGTTAGAGGATTTATAAAGTACTAAGCCTATTAAAGCTTACCTGGTTAAGGGATTTAACTGCTGTAATTGTTAGAGAACAATAGGGTTTTGCTGATTTGGTAAATAACACTACTCTGTTTCTAACACTTAACCAAAATTGCCAACACTACAACAAAGCAACTGATCGACCTTATAAAAAACAATAGGTCGGTAACACATCACAAACCTAAGATCTCAGAGAGATTACAAACAAATTGGTTCAAACATGACTGTTGGATTACATAGCAATCATTGCACATTGCAAAAGACAACCTCGACCACTCCTTGATCACCACTTCATCGAATCCTGCAACTCATCACACGGTTTCCTCTTCATGCTATGCACTCACTCATTCCCAAGATAAAACAGTCATCTCTACGTGCCAAAAAAACTTTGAAACTCATCACGTGCATCATGCATACATGGAATAATCATCTCCGATCACCATTTAATCATAGATCATCACAAAGGATTCACCAAGCTCCATCGGTTAGGGTTTGGAATATGAACATGTAGGGTTACCGGTTGATCTTACCGCTTCTATAGTAATACCAATTTCCTTCACTTACTCAACTACTGGTTGCAATACAACTTCCATTACCTTCATTACCAGTTACTATTGACATCAATGATAACACAATAATTCATCAATGCAATTTTTATACAAATACTAACAGGTCTAACCGACAGGGTTAGTAAGCTGGTAGTTGAACCCGATAATGGAGTTGGTCGACAATCCAATCCATATCGACATAGAAGTGGATGTTGACATAGTTGCCACATGCAGTTGAAGTGGCATACATGCACAGGTTGATGTGTTGAGTCGGTGAAGTGTCAGGTCATGAGGTAGATGGTGAAAGTTTGACATTTATGTTGACTGCGAGATTCACAAAATGCACTATAGGGGTTTGTAGATTGAGGGTAGGAGGACAAAAAATATCCATCTCAGAGTGATTGAGGATATCAAGGTAGGTGAAGGAGACCGCAAAACCAATCTTAGTGATCGACCAAGAAATCAACCGACAGGTCAAAATCAAATTGCCAAAAATAGAAGGCGTGATCAGAAAGGCACAAAAAATGGTGGGATTGATTGATGAGTTACAGGTCATCAATCTAGGTGATCATATCAGATGAGATCTGATTGGATTTGGTTTGCCTCAAGGTCAATGAGGAAACCCTAACCGCTTGAAATTTGAATTGGCTTTTGGCGAGAAAACCAGGTTATAAATACGCATGCCAAAATTGTTGAATGGTGTCGCTGGATGAGGGAGTGTTGCTATATGCAAGGAGAAATCAGTCAAGTGCTCATCAAGAAGAAGAAGAAGAGACTAAGTGTGAGGGAGAACAGGGTTGAAGTGCTCAACTAACAACAGTGAGAAAATTGATAGTGACCATACCGATAGAGAAGAAGTGAACGAGACTGTAGAGAAGGTAAGTATAGAAGCGACATAGTGTAGTACCGATGAAGAGCAACGATGTAGTAGAGATAAGAGAGAACCGGTAAAGTGAAGAATTGACAGAGGGTAGAACCTGTAGAGTGTGGAACCGACAAAGAGGGAAAAGAGGTTGAATCAACAAGGGTGCAACATAGTATGAGTTGCAGCAGTGTGAGGGTTAGCAAAAAACTGACAGTGAATTGGATAGAAGATCCATTAGAGAGATTTAGAGAAGAGTTACAAAATCCATTTGTAACAAGAAGATAACTTTGGTATCAAAATATGTTTTTCTATTCACTGGGTTGTATCTCAGCGTAGGGGTTGTAGCTTCTTGGGTTGGTGCCTTAAATCAGGGATTTTAACTCCTTGGGTTGGTGCCCTAAATCAGGGGTTGGTGCCCTAAACATTGTAATCAAAGATTCATTATGAGGTTGGATTGGAGTAGTAGACTCCAACAACATTTCTCACCGAGGTTTTTCCCATCTTGGTTTTTCCTCATATATGCTGGTGTTAAGTGATTTCCCTTTAATGTATGAGTGCATTTGTGTTAGTCTCCCTTCTAATTGGTAAGTCTGCATACAGTTAGATATGTTAACTGGTATACTCACATAGCCTAGTTAAAGGAAAAAGTTTGAGAACCACTGATTCACCCCCCTCTTAGTGATGCATTGTGTCTAACAATTAGTATCAGAGCCTAGGTTCCCAGTTGATAAGATTTCTCTAGTTTATGTAGATTCTGGCTTAAGGACACAATGGCCTGTTTAGTGTCAATCCCAGCTCCAATGTTTAATGGGTCTAACTATTCCATTTGGAGTTGTAGAATGGAAGTTCACTTATCCTCTCTAGGGTATGATGTTTGGATGTTTGTTGTAAATGGATGCCCTAACAAAGTCAGTCCTCCCACCAATTTAGATGCAGAAAGAAGAAACCTGTGCAATGAAACAACAATGAAGGCTATACTCAGTAGCCTATCCAATGATATCTCCTTATAGGTGGACATATGAAGATCAACAAAAAGATTATGGGAGAGATTGAAGAAGCTCTATAGAAATGAGCCTACTACTATAGGACCGACTTGTGATGATAGGATGAGAAATGCATCTCATGTATCTGCAGATGATGAAGGAAGATCTACTTGCAACCGCATCATTGATGAAGAAGGAACCCACCTCTTCATGGCTCAAAAACTAGAAGATGAGAGGCACACATATGAGAATGATCATTTAGATCACTCCTATCGGCAAGATGTGTTTGGCAGTGATAGTGAAGGTGAAGAAGAAGATGAAGCAGATTTTGATCCTGAAGGTGAACTTGTAAATGCACTTGAAGAGCTCAATAGAGTGAACAATGAATACAAGTTATTCAAGAATGCTGCTATAGTGGAGTAGAATTGGTTGATAAAATTCTTTGAAGAATATGAGAAATGCATCTCAAAGTTGTAGTCTCACAAGGAAGAAACCAAGGAGAGACAGTGTAGTGATCTAGCCTCTGTGCTAGAAGTAAAAGATAAAGAAAATCAACAACTTCTTGGAGAAATGGAGATTCTCCAAAATGACTTTGAGAAGTATCAGGATGAGCTCAAGGTAAGAATCTGGTTTGATGGTAGCAGTGATGCCTTGGAAAAAATGTTGAAAAAACAAAAGCATGCCAAGGACACTAAAGGATTAGGAAGTGATTCTTGTGAATGCTCCATCAAAAAGAATGTCCCCCACAATGAGATTCTATTTGTCTCGTCAAATGGAGAAAACAAGGGACAAACCTTCACAGTTAGAAATGCTCCCCGAAATAAGTATGATCTAAGCACAACCGGTGAAGACTTGTAGACAAGAATGAAGACCGGTGCTACAAGAAGGAGAAAAAATGTAGATCCCAAAGGAAAAGGAAAGATAGGAGAAGACAAATTCACCAGAAGCAGGAACATGAGAAGACCAAAAAGAAGACCTCCTACCGGTAGAGGACAAAGGAATGCTACAGCCCATAGGACAAATAAAGTATGGGAGAAGAATAGATCAGATGGAAGAGCTGCAGAGCATGAACAACCTAGGATCTATCCTCGGAGAAGCAGAAATGGAGATACTAAACCGGTAAGATCTGCTCATGCATGGCATAATAAATTTGTAAGTCATATGCCATCCTTTATTGGATATTGCTTTGTGTGTAATGGTCATGGCCATATGGCAGAAGAATGTAGAAAGAGATCTAGAAGGAGTAATCTAGAATCTCATAGATTTCATGCATGTGAGAAAAATGTATCAAGGAGTAGATACATGCATGTCCCCTCTCCCGGTTATGCAAATATTGTTTGTTATAACTGCAATGGTATTGGCCATAGAGAGTTTGAATGCAGGAAAAGGAACTTGCAGACATATGGAGGCTGGTATAACAACTATGCTCTACATTAAAGTGGATATGTAGCACATGAAAGTCAAAGACCTGTATGGAACCAAAGGAGAAATGTCCCTGCAAGATCAAGAGGTCCACTGGTTTCGGTTTCCAATCATAGAAACATAACCAGAAGAAGATGATCAAACCGGTATGTTAAAAGATTCCCCAATCATGAAGTTGTGATGGATGTTGTGTGCTACTATAGAACTACTTATGGGTGTGATGCAGTATCCGGAAATGAAACGACCCATCAACAAAAGAAGGTAAGACCTGCTCCCATGACTGAAAATGGGAAGAAGAATGAGACCAAGTAGGTATGGAGGAAGAAGACCATGGACTGACATTGTGCATTCAATGTACAAGTGATATCTCTTAAGGCCTAAAGGAGCTATAGGACCTTAGGGGGAGTATAATATTGAGTAGATCATTTACCCCCTCAGTAAAGAAGGGCACTTGGAAGAACAAGATGCTGCCGGTATGAAGGATGAAAATGAGAAGGTAAGTGTGTGTAGTGGTTACCTTGGCTACACACCTATAGATTAGAGTTGGATCACTATTGCATACATCTACAGATGGAGATTAACATTTTGAATCAGATGCAAAGTGACACATAATATCAGGAGCTATAGGGAGGTGCTCTGGTAGTGATGATGGAGCAATACAGGAAATCGGTATGTGCAGGATGTTGCCGACATGAATGCTAACTAGGTACTTGCAGGTTATGTAAGACAATGAGGATTGGAGATCATTGCATTAGCCTCCATAACATGGAATGGGAATTTATGTCTCAGGTGGTGTTGATAAAGACATGAATGACATATGTTGGCTCGGTTGTTGATCATGCAGGCATGCATGTTTAGGGCTAACCGGTTTAATTTATGGCATGATGATGACATTGTGTACATCCCGGATCATGTCATAGGCTATAGTGAATATAATGGACCTAAAAGATCATTAGATGATCAAATTTGCATAACTCAACCAATATGAGGAGAAGATTGGAACCCCGGTATTGAATCCAAGATGTATAACTCAGGGGGAGTTCAAGTGTTTTTGAAGCAAAGACGACATGCTTGACATTGTGAGATACTGACTGCCCAGATTGCAAATGATGGGAATTGCTGTAGTAATACCCAAGAGAATTCCATGGTTAAGGGTATATACTTTTTATTTGGTTGGTTGTATTCATAGTACAATCACATTTGATTCTAAAGAAATTTGGGATTAAACGGGAGGTGATGTAATTTGACCGGAACGTGAGCAGTATTCATTGACACATCCTTATGCAAATTGAGTGCATTAACAATTTGTATCAAATTTGCATGCTCAATTGGTGGTTGAGTTCTCCATCTCTAGTGTTGTACCTTGAGAAGATGTAACAAGTGGTATCAAAAGAGGAGATGTATCCAGTAAAGAGAAAAAGGGGAGAAATATTTCTGTCAATGACTGGTAAATACAAGGAGGAGTGATATCTTGACAGTGCCCTTTTCCATTGTTGTCGAAGGGGGAGAAAAGATTCTGTAGTATACTGCATACTACATGTGTGAAAATCCATGGATTATACAAAGGAGAAGATATGGATCACACAAAGGAGGAGAGAGTTTATGTAGTATGTCAGATACTACATGAGTTGACATAAATGACAAAGGGGGAGATTGTTGGCATTGTGTTTTCATTGATGTAAACCGGTATAGGAATACAGTTGATGTGTAGTCATTGATGTCAACTAGTGTTGTAGGACACCGGTAAGGAAGAAAATGTCATTCAAAGGAATGATCATTGGAGTCACCGGTAGACAAGTTAGTGTTTGACTTGTGTGGATGAAATGGATAGGTTACCAGTACAATCTATCACTAGTAAGGAGAGGATGTCAACTGGTAAGTGTTGTGTTGATAATGAGTAGTTGCCAATCGACAAGCTTATGAACAATGTACAAACAAGATGCGAAAGGTGCTTGAGTTGTTGTTTGTGATGAAGAGGCGGAATGCTACCTAAATCACATCAACATAGGAGGATAAGGATGCACAGGTCACCGGTATGCTGTGTGGATGCAGAACAACAAAACTCCCACCAGATAAAGATGTAGTCACCATGTGAAGAGATGACTAACAATGAATGTGCCCACATTGAATCACATGTGCCTGTTTGAAGACATGTTGCACAAACAAGGAAGCCACATGAGTGCATTGCAGGATGTAGATGACAAGGATTCACTACCACCGGTAAGTGGAGATTATATCCTATTATGCATAGTGTGCATTATAGTTCTGTGAGATAAGGAAGAAGAGGTAAAGGCAGGTGTTTGAAGGCTCACACCGGATCTACCCGTGAATCAAAGGAATGTCTCAAGTGCATGAAATCAGGGATATGCACTGGACCGATAGAGATGATAGTTTGAGTTGCCGAAAGAGATCAAGTGTGATGGGTTTTTCACTTTGACAAACTAGTTGAGATGGTGTCTGGTTTGATGATGAATAAGGAAAGGATGAGCAGGTGTAGATAAGAGAGTGTTGCCGGCATGCAGATTACTCAGATAGAAACAATTGAAGGTTGATGACATGGTGTCATCAAGAGTGTTTACTTATATGTATGTCCACTGGTAATATAGACAAATTGCAGTTGCAGAAGACTCCCATATAATAAAGATGTGAATAAGGAAGGTTAGCAAGAGTGCTGACCGGTTGAGTGTTCCACCAGAAGAGAAGCATAGTGCAAGGTTGATGACAGACCAGTTAGAGGGTCTAACCGATAGGGTTAGTGAGCCAGTAGATGAACCCGGTAATGGATTTGGTTGATGATCCAATCCATACCAATAGAACGATGGATGCCAGCACAGTTGTCACGTGGAGATGAAGTGGCATGCATGCACATATTGATGTGTTGAGTCAGTGAAGTGTCAGGTGGTGAGGTAGATGGTGACAGGTTGACATTTATGTTGATTGCGAGATTCACGGTATGCACTACAGGGGTTTGCGACTCGAGGTCAAGAGGAAAACATAGATCTAGCTTAGATTGATTAAGGAGAACGCAAAACCAATCTTGGTGATTGACCAAGAAATCAACTGACAGATCAAAATCAGATTGCCAAAAATAGAAGGTGTGATCAGAAGGACATGAAAAAGGTGGGATTGAATGATGAGTTATAGTTCATCAATCCAGGTGATCAGATCAGATGAGATGTGATTAGATTTGGTTTTCTTCGAGGTCAATGAGGAAACCATAACTACCTAAAATTTGAATGGGCTTTTGGCAGGAAAATCAGGTTATAAATACACAAGCCAAAATCATTGAAGAGTGCTGCTAGATGAGGGAGTGTTGCTGCATGCAAGGAGAAATCAATCAAGTTCTCATCAAGAAGAAGAAGAAGAGACTGAGTATGAGGAAGAATAGGGTTGAAGTTCTCAACTGACAGTAGTGAGAAAACTGGTAATGACCATACCAACAGAGAAGAAGTGAAGGAGACTGGAAAGAAGGCATGTATAGAACTGGCATAGTGTAGTACCGATGAAGATCAATGGTGTAGTAGAGAGAAGAGAGAACCAGTAAAGTGTAGAACCGACAGAGTGCAGAACTTGCAGAGTGTGGAATTGACAGAGAGGGAGAAGAGGCTGAACCAACAAGGGTGCAACAAAGAGGAAGGTTGCAGCAGTGTGAGGGTTAGCAAAAAACTGACAATGAACTAGATGAAGATCCAACAAAGAGATTTAAAGAAGAGTTACAAAATCTATTTATAACAAGAAGATAAGTTTGGTATCAAAATATGTTTTTATATTCACTGAGTTGTAGCTCGGTGTAGGGGTTGTAGCTTCTTGGGTTGGTAACCTAAATCAGTTGTTGTATCTCCTTGGGTTGGTTCCCTAAACATTGTAATCAAAGCTTCATTGTGAGGCTGGATTGGAGCAGTAGACTCTAACAACATTTCTCACCGAGGTTTTTCCCATCTTGGTTTTTCCTCATATATGCTGGTGTTATGTGATGTCCCTTTTATTTGTGAGTGCATTTGTGTTAGTCTCCCTTCTAACCGGCAAGTCTGCATTCAGTTAGATCTACCGATATACTCACATAGGGTAGTTAAAGGGAAAAGTTTGAGAACTAGTGATTCACACCCCTCTCAGTGGTGCATTTTGTCTAACAAAATGAGCCATTATCAAGAATATATCCACTAGCACAAATATAAAATCATTCCCTCTCAGTGTTTTAGGTAATCCAAGTAGGAAATCCATGCTTATATCTTCCCAAGGTCTTACTGGTACTGTCAAAGGTTTATACAATCTCACATTATGAGTACTACCCTTTTCTACTTGACAAACTCTACAAATTTGCACATATTTCTTAACATCCTTATGAATGTGGGGCCAAAAGTACTGCTCACTCACCAATGCTACTATTTTGTCAATACCAAAATATCCAGCTAATCTTCCACTATGTTTCTCCTTTATCAGATTCTCCCTCATAGAACTCTTAGGTATGCACAACTGAACTCCTCTGAATAACATCCCATCCTGAATGAAGTAATCCAACCACTTGCTTCTATCCACCACAACCGGTTCTCTACATGCTCTCCAAGGTTCTGCAAAATCTGGGTCATTATCATACAAGGTCTTCAATTCCACAAATCCTAATACTGTCACTCTCATCTCTATCAACAAATTCCTTCTCCTACTCAGTGTATCAACACATTTTTGAGATTTCCCACTTCTATGCTTCAACACAAAGGTGCAACTCTGAAAAAATTCTACCCATCTCATATGTCTCTGATTCAACTTACTCTGACTATTCAAATACTGCAAATCTTGATGATATGTATACAACACAAACTCCTTAGTCAACAAGTAACGTCTCCACTTCTTCAAGGCTTGAACTGTGGCATAAAACTCTCGATCATAGACTGAATATATCTTCCGGGCATCATTCAATTTATCACTGAAATAAGATACTTCTCTCCCTTCCTGACTCAAGATTGTTCCTATTGTTGTTCCACTTGCATCACAATCCACTTGAAATACTTTATTAAAATTCGGTAAAGCCAATACAGGCTACTCAGTCACCTTCTGCTTAAATAGTTCAAAAATTTTGTTTGCTTCGGTGGTCCACTTGAATTCCTTCTTCTATCCTCTAGTGGTCTTAGTCATAGGGTTACAAATTGAACTGAAATTTATGAGGAACTTCTGGTAAAAACTAGCCAAGCCATGAAATGATCTTACCTCTCCAATGCTTTCCGGTGTAGGCCACTCAACAATTACTTTCACTTTCTCAGGGTCCATATTCAAACCATCTTTAGATATCAGAAATCCCAAATAGACTAACTCATCCTTCATAAAAGTACACTTCTTGATATTTATCAACTTTTCTTCTCTCAACCTCTGTAAAACTTGCCTCAAATGCAACAAATGCTCCTGTTTTATCTTACTAAAATTTAGAATGCCATCCAAATATACAATAACAAACTCACCCAATAATTTGTTCAATACCTCATTCATCAGCCTCATGAAAGTACTCAGTGCATTAGTTAACCCAAAAGGCATCACCAACCATTCATACAGTTCTTCATTTGTCTTGAATGTTCTCTTCCACTCATCTCCTTCTCTGATCTTGATTTGATGATATCCACTCTTAAAATCTATCTTTGTAAATTATTTTTCTTCATTCAAACATTCCATTATGTCATCCATCCTAGGCAAAGGAAACCGATATTTCACTGTGATCTTGTTTATTGCTCTGGAATTGGTATACATTCTCCATTATCCATTCTTCTTAGGTGGTAATACTTCTGGTACTTCACAAGGTCTCAAAATTTCTCTGATCAAACCTTTCTTCAACAACTTCTGCACTTGTCTATTTGGTTCTTCATGCTCTGCTGGTGTCATTCAGTGTGCAAATTCATTAGGAAAACTAGCTCCAAGAACCAGGTCCATGCAATGACTAATACTTCTCAAAGGTGGCAATCCATTAGGCACATTATCTGAAATGAGGTCATCATATTCTTTCAGCAAATCTCTTATCTCTTCCGGTTTCGGCTTCTTAGTCTTCTTAGGAATTAAGGCAAAACACACATTCCAATTTCTCAATCCATCTAGGAATTTCCTTCCATCCACCAAATAGATTTTAGCATTCGTACAAAATTCATTCTTCAAAGGTTTCTCCAAGGGCAACAAGTTTTACTTCATCCCATTGGCCACAACAGTGTATGTATTCTTCCTCCCATCATGTACTGCCTATCCAAACTGCCAAGGTCTACCCAACAAAATATGACAAATATCAACAGGCATAATATCACACAAGACTTCATCATGATAATTCCCACTTACTAACAATTTATGTTCATCCCGAGTCCATGCTATCTGATAAGGCTTAGGGTGTTTCAATCTTTCCAAATTCAAATTATTCACCATCTCTTCTGAAACAAGATTATCTGAACTACCACTATCAATAAAAAATTTAAAACACTTACCATATTCCTTACATCTTGGCTTGAATAAATTCTTCCTCTACAAGGGCTCTTCATCTATCCCGGTATAACACAAAGATCTCCTTACCATCAACAATTCTCCATCTTCCGGTTTATTATCTGATTTGATGGGGTTTTTTTCCACCACTACTTCTCATATGGTATTCTCTATCTTCTTACAATCAAAAGCATGATGCCCTTCTCCTCCACACTTATAGAAAGTTCAACACTCTCTTGTCTTGCCTTCCAAAATTCTCATTCCGGTAGCCATCTAGTTCTCTCCTCCGGTAAAAAATTATATCATATTTCCAGTATGAATTGCCTTCTTTTCTTACTTCTTTATCCTTTTTCTAATCTATACATGTATCTCTACCTCTGGTATATCCTCTTCCTCCTTGAAATCTAGCTCCGGTAAACCTTCCACCTCTTCCTCTCTGCTTCTGCTCATGTCTTTTGTTTAACTTCTCTTCTAGCTTTAGGTCATATTGGTGTTTGCCTCGCCAGTTGGAATAATAAATAGACTTAAAGTCTTTACTCAGGGATTGGTCATCCATTCTGAGTAGCTATCATTTCCATGACTGAGGTTCATTTACTTGTCAACCCAGGGACGTATTACTTGAAATGGGATTGCATTGTCTATGCACTAAGTTTCAATAAGAGTCACTCTATCCTACTGCAACAACTGAATCTACTAAAATAAACATGCATAAATATGACAACTGAATGTCTACAAGAAATATTAACATTAACAAATGATTCAAAATAAATAACTGCTAACTAATTTCAAAACTAACAAACAAGGACTACTCTATCTGCTTTGGCTGCAAGAACAATCACAAGATCTGGTTCCAGTGGCTGTAGGAACAGTCAATTGCTAGAACGTCTACTGCAACAAAAGAAAACTTAACTTAACAACTACACAGGAGTACTCACCAAGCGCCCCCCCTTGAATGAGAGTGTCTAGATCTCAAAATAATTTTATATGCTCAGAATAACATAGTCTTCATTATTTCCAAAAGTTGGTACAATGCATAAAATAAGAGAAATCCTTCTAATTCTAAAAACTCTGTCTAACCTCTACAAAGAGGTGCAGATCTTTATTTATAAGAAATTTATAAAAAAAATTCAACTACTTAAATCATGCCCATGAAATTAGGTGGAAAATTTTATTACAATAACAAGAAGTCAACCATAGAGAACGTGAGACTTTATTACCATGCAACCAAAAATATAGCATGACGGTTTTTACTAGATCTCTACTTGCTAAAGACAACCATAAATGAGTCTAGTAATACCTCACTATTCCTCTGCCACTTCACTCGAACACCATCTTCTCCACTGTCTTAAATGTTCAACTGCCTCAAAATATCTTAGTTGGCTTGATGATGATTGTACTGAATGACTTGATATGTTGTCATTGATGGAACATGTACACACACATATGTTCACATTGTCTACTGATATTACTTCTAAAGTTACTTATATTGCAACCAATATTAGAATTTTAGTTTATGATGGTTCAGAGAAAGTCAAATCGATACATGGAGACAACCGGTACATGTAAGAAATAACTTGACATCAACTTGAAGATCCAGTGGAGACCATCAAAGAAGAAATGGAGGACAATCGATTTACATGATTTTAGCAAGCTCCACATCTCTTCATTGCTTCAACTTCTGATCCACAGTCTTTTTGAGAAGCTTCAGGTGTTCCCGAGTGGGATGCTGCAATGCAAGAAGAGTTTAATTCCTTGGAAAAGAATCACACATGGGATTTAGTTTCTCTTCCTAAGGGAAGGAAACTTGTTTGATGCAAGTGGATCTATCGAACAAAATTTGCAGCATATGGGTTGGTTGATAAGTATAAGGCTCGCTTGGTAGCAAAAGGCTTTTCCCAAGTTCCAGAGGTTGATTACTCTGAGACTTTTGCTCCAGTTGCTAAGATGTATTCCATCCGACTTGTCCTTGTTATTGCTACAGCCCATCATTGGGAAGTTCATCAGATGGATGTGAAGAGTGCATTTCTTCATGGTGACCTTCAGGAGGAAATCTACATGGAGCAGCCACAAGGGTTTGTTTAGGATCCTTCACTTGTGTGTCGACTTTGAAAGTCTCTCTATGACCTCAAACAAGCTCCTCAATCTTGGTATGCCAAGATGGACTCCTTCCTTCTGACCGTTGGTTTTACTCGATGCCATTTTGATCTAAACATCTACATTTTGCAATAGGATGATACTCTCACATTTCTAGTTCTCTATGTTGATGATTTGTTGATCACATGGAGTCACTCATCAACCATTGAGGTAGTGAAAACTGCTCTACATGATAGATTTTTGATGTCAAACTTGGGTCTTCTACATTACTTCTTGGGAATTGAGATCACTTAGTCTTGTTCAGGCATCTTCCTTGGACAACCCAAGTATGCACTTGATATGCTCTCCATATTTTGCATGGTTGATTGTAAGTCTGCACCTACTCCTTTTTTGTCTGGGATCAAACTTGAAGCTAAATGCTCTTCACCCTTGGTTGATGGAACTTTATATCAACAACTTTTTGGGAGCCTCATCTACTTGACTCATACGAGACCTGACATTTCATATGCGGTGGGCATGGTCTCTAGATTCATGCAGGAGCCACATGAGTTGCATTGGAAAGAAGCTAAGCAGATTCTCCACTACATTTAGGGTACTCATTATTATGGAATTCAGTATGCAATAGGCATGGATATTGACTTGGTGGGATATATAGATTCAGATTGGGCGAGTGATTCTTAGGATCGCAAGTCCACTTTAGGGTATTGCTTCTCACTTGGTTCTGGTCAAGTTTGTTGGTCGTGTAAGAAATAGTCTACAATTGCTCTTTCATCAACAAAGGATGAGTATCGAGGGGCAGTTAATGCCACCACTGAGGCTATTTGTCTTCAAAATATTCTCATTGAGTTTGGTACTCCAGTTAGGAAGCCTACTACCATATTTTATGATAATCAAAGTGCTATATAGATCTCAAGAAATCCAGTTCATCACCAGAGGATGAAAAACATTTAGATACATATGCAATACATTCGGGAGCTAATTTAGGAAGAAATCATTGATCTTAAGTATTGTTCTACATCACAGCACACTGAAGGCATCTTCACCAAACCCTTCACTGAAAGCAAGTTCCTTCATTTGTGATCTTTGCTTGGGATACGACAAGTGTCTACTTCAGGAGGGGATTCTTAGTCCTTTCTTTCTCTCTTTATTATTTAAGGGGGGTGGGGGGGGGGGGGATATTCCTCTTATGGGGGGGTTTTCTTCTTTTGGAGGGGGGGGGGGGGGCTATCTATGTACATGGGTACCTAACATGGCCACATTTTCTAGGACCCATATTTTCACCCACCTAAGCTACACTTAAGTGGGGGTGTTAGTGTAGGTTTTTTTATTTTCCTTATGTTAGGGGGTATTTATTTTTCCCACACATATATTATTTAAGCTTGCTTAGGTTAATAGGAGTGGTTTATATGAGGACATGTGGTGAAATACTTCAGCTACATGTGTAACTCTCCACCTCACATGGGTAGTTGAGTTACACACCCTCTTTTGGCTTGTTGTGCCACCTCTCATAACCACTATTTTGTCATTTCCTAAGTGGGTTATGGGGTAGTTGGGTTACACACCCTCTTTTGGCCTTATGTGCCAACTTTCTCAACTCAGGTTTCCTATCTTCATGTAAGGAGATTATGCCACATGTTTTTGCATTTACCAAGAAGGTAAAACCTCCCACTTTTTATGGGGAATAGGAGTTAATGCATCCCTTGGATGTATATGTTTATATTTTTCTATATAATAAGCACTATACTCTCACCTTCACTAGTTCAATGATAGCTCGATGAGAGTCTTCTCCAAATTCTCTTCTTTGTCTCTATTTCTCTCTCATATCGAAATTATCTTCATTCAGCTATTTTGATCTTCGATCATCCGTTGCTTGAGGAGTTACATGTGATCTACGACTGACATCAGATCTTGGCTCGATTCTCGCTTCTCATAGAATCTCACATTACTCTATGTTAGAAAATATTTTCTTTATCTCTTATCCTTGATATAGTATAGAAATGAAAATTTCAGCTCTAGCCTTTGCATTAGTCCCTTTTATCTTTATCTCATTTGGAGTCTAAGGACCACCGAACGAGGGTGTATTTTCAGTCTGAATGATTTCCCATATTCCAATATGCAATGCCTCCATATGTGACTCCATTCTCTCCTGCTAGTACAAAAAGCTTGTACCATCAAAGATTAGAGCTTTGTAATGCACATCATGTGCCATACTGGATGTACCTCAAGCAGTTAAGCTTACTCAAGAGGAACCTTGCACTGATACTAATTGTTGAAAGTACGGTCGTCATTGCACCAAAAGATCGACTTGATAATGCCCGATACAACCACTAGACTTATAGAATCCACAAGAGGTGATTAAGCCATGTCACAAAACCAAGTGATGTGCTGCACAACACAAGGAGATAAAGGGAACACACCTTGCAACAATATCAACACTAGAATCAACACGAGCAATAGGCTATGGAGGAGATGGAATATTAGCTAATGAAAGAAATTGAAGGTTAAAATTACCATGTTATATCTCCTTAAAAGTGTCTATACTAGAGTGTGAACATTAATCAAAGGAAAACTATGTGTAAAAGTGAGGTGTAGAATCTAGACAATAATTTATATCCCCAACTACAACAATATCTTTTCTCTAGAATTTTGAATTACCGTAAAATTTCGTGTGAGCTGAACATTCTTCCTTGTCCAACTACTTGTGATTTGATAAATAGAAATGAGATAATCCAACAATTAATAAACACAAAGGATATCATCGTATGATCAATCACCCTTAGCTATACACCTTCTTGAAAGCACACAGATATTTATGTTTCTACCTATTAGGATATGTGGTGTAGAACAAGTCTTTAATGAAGAAAAATATTCTATGATGAATCCATATGATGTGAAGCTCTAGAAGCAAGGAACCATCTCATTATATTAGAATATGTATTACTATTGCAAGTACTTTAAACTGTTTTATCTCCTAAACAGTGAATGAAGAAGATGATCAACCTCCTAACATAGTTGGAGGAAATTGGATTTGGTCCTTAATTAGTATTGAGAAATTTTCAATCTCTATTAATTAATAAGCATTAAAGATTTGTTCTCAAACTATTACACCAATTGGTGAGATAGAAGGCTTGGACTACTACAATATGAAAATATGAAATTTGTATGCAAATCAGAAATTAAGTAACCTAAATGTGGAATTACCATAATTATATCCACCTTTATGATGCTAAAATCTAGACAACATAACATGCTTAACAACACCATCTTATGTGAAATTATCAATAAATAAAAGATAAAATCATTGTAAGATAGCAACAAAGACGTACAAATAAACAACATAACATCATCACATGATACATGATTTATGTGGCGTAACTGTTGTAGAAAAATCTCACCAAGAAGAGAGGGCAAGTATGCACCACGTATGCACTATCTTTGAAACAAGATTACAATTTGTCACACACTTCCATTCTTCTCTTTGCCTCCAACATGGAAGAACCCGTGCCCCTGTGAACCACCTCTTTTTGCTCCAACCTATTTATTGTTCATGCATAATGCCTCAGATTATATTAAACTATTCTCTCAATTTCCACATCTAAGGAGCCAATTTAACATGTTTCATAAAGAGGTCTAAAGCACAAATATTGGCACCCAAAGATGAATCTTCATTCCAAACATCCCATCTTTTGATTTCCCTCCTCATAATGTGAAAGGACACAAGTTTTGGCTCTAGAAATTTTCCTCCAAATTAGGTGCCTAAACTTAGAAAAGAAACATCACATTAAATGCTATAAATGATGGAAGAGAAACCTATTGCTTCCTTCGAAGTGCCCACTTGGAGAAGCCTAATAGTTACTCACTTTTCCTCTTCACTTTTCTTTTACTATCCTATTCTAGGCACCGACGTGTGACAAAATTAAAGTCACCTTTACCATTTCTAGTGGAATCCATCACTCCTTATGGATAATGAATATATTACAAATAATATTTAGAATAAATATTACGAATCATTTTTACAATACACATTAAGTGTCTAAGGATGTCTTTCCAAGGATTTTGGAACCATGCAATATATTATAAGATTTACAAGGTCAAAGAATAATCTTCAAATTCTTATTGAATTATAGAAGAAGATGTCAAGGGTTTCTCTAGTGATTAGTGTTTTAGGATTGTGTGATTTGTATAATACGAGGCCATTAAGAGTCAAGTGATGTGTTTTCAATTTAAGTAATTGAGTAGAGCTTGTAAGAAGCCTTGAATAAATTACTAAGCTTATCTAATTACAGTAGTTATGAAAAAAGTATTTTCCATTGTATGAGTAACAAACAATTTAGAAAGGACCATATTTATAAGGATTTTCATCTACAATTTCTTAGATCTTGGTAAATTTGGTGATACCAATTCTCAATCTATAGACTCGATATACTTTTATTGAAATATTATGATATTCTTACTAGATAAGAGTTTATAACATTTTACGAATGAAATTAATAAGATTATACTCGATATTGAAATTAAGAAAAAAATGAGCATTTTCTGTGCATATATGTAAATGAGAAGATTGAGAAAGAAGAATTGAAAAAAAGCTGCAACAAGAACTCTTTTATAATTTGTATGTGTATTTTGTTTGTAGTGTTAATTTAGTAGAATTAACAATTTTAAATAAAATTTTATTTTAAAATAAATTTTAAAAAACAAAATAGAGCACAAATGAATTCTATCAAATATTGATAATGGATTTTATATAATTTCTTGTTATTTATAAATAATATATTTTCAATATAAATTTTGGTTAATATTAATTATAAAATGTGTAGGGTTTAATCTAATCTTATTTTTTTAGAAATAATTATTTTTTGAATAGAATTTATGTATGGCCATCAAATATATGTCTAGTCATAATATCACTTAAAAATATAAAAAATGATTCAAATTCAAATCTTGCATTTTATTATTGTATAGATCATCCAATTTTGTTATATGTACCAAAATGTTATTCAATACACTGAATCATATTTATCTAAAACAAAACAATATTTTAATATTTTGAATAGACCATACTTGATATAAATATATTTTGTGAAGAAAATAACTTCTATCAATTTTTTTATCAGATTTCGAAAATGAGCTCTTAAAGTAGGTTATGGTGGAAAGTAGGTTGTGGAAAATAGGTTATCTGCTGGATCTTTGTCGTACAGAGATAACTTTAGTTCTTCAAGTTTGTTTTTACCGTGGGTTTTATGAAAGAAAATTTCTCTCTCCGAGATAATGGTAGACCCAAAAGGAAAAAAAGGTGGTATATAGTGTAGTCTGTATTTGGATGATTAGTTCCAGTCAAATTGAATAATGGCGTGTTGTAAATAAAATCAACTAAATTGAATATATATAAAAATGTTGACAATTTACATATATGTTGTTTACTTTTGCAGCTAAAAGCAAGTTGGCATAGATTCTTGTTAGTTGGATTATATCATGTTTTAATCTCCAAAAATCTAATTTAGTTCAGATGGAAATTTTATAGCTTTAAGAAATTGGATAGTTTGATTAATTCAGAATAACAGTAATTTTTAGTTGTTTTGATGAATATTGAAAGCTTTTAGATCCATCATGAGAATAGTGAGCTAGAAAAGAGAATATATGTTTTTTTGTCAACATTCTGGATCATATTCCCTGACCGTCATCAGGACAGTGAATTAGAGAACAGAAATTTCTTTTTTGTGTCAACGTTTCAGATCATATTCTGTGATCTATTATCAGGATAGTAAACTAGAGGAGAAATTATAGAATATAATCCGAAACATTAACATACAAAAAATATATACAGTCAAATCCAAAAACTTTTAATACTCATTAACATAAACTGTAGAAACTTAATTGTTTAAAGTTTTTTACATGTTTGTTTAATATTTTACAGGTTTAGATTTAATGGGTAACAATGTCAGCTCAGCCCCATCATTGTGTCAAAAGATATAAAACCAAAGTGGTGAAGCAGAGAAAATTAACAGTAAAATGATGGAGGAAAGAATGTAATGACTTATCTTCTATAAGATGGACAATGGAAGTTTTGTAATATTTCAATCCAGAAATCCTTCATTCCAGTAAATAATGCCATAACATGTTCTTTCTTAAACATCACTGTATAACATACACACACATATATAAAATCTGCATACTGCCTATTGTTGATGGATCTATAGCAGAGATTCAGTAAAGCTGTGAATTGCAGAATAAGAAACTTGTAGAGACAAAAATAAGTTTTATATTTCTACATTCTCATAGAGCAAAAAGAGATCTCAGCTGGTTCAATCAAACAGACAATACATTATATATATCAAATTTCCAAATTTTACATCCCTCTCAATTGTACTACTCCATTATTCCACACATCTCATCAAATTTCCAACACATATCAGAGCAGAAACTTCCGTTGTGCAGCGAGGAACAGAATAAAGCAAGACAATTTAGTGACCCTCTCATGTAACGAAGCTATTTCAATGGCTGATCTCATAACATGCTTCTTCCCAGCCAGATTTTCACAGAATAATGGCTTCACCAACGAAGACGAAGAGAACCCACCTCCCATCTTTCGCCTAAGGCTGCCATAACAGAGTGTTATTGAATGACCCATGGATCTGAAAATGGCAGCCTTAATTTTTCCTCTTCTTGGGGGAGCCATACTCACAGAGCAGATTTGCTTCATGCTAAAGCAACCTCAAGCTTCAAACAAATTTTACAAGATAATGGGGAAGAGACGTGAGATATCCATTTCTAGGGCATCGAGGGGACATAGAGGACCCACATGTCTAGAAATGAGACTTTCTCAGAAACAAACATCTTTTTGTTCCTCTGGACGCCACCATCAAATTCTAACTTCTGACCACTGTGCATTTGGGTTTTCTACGCTCGATAGCAGCATTGTCGGAATTGAAGTTGAAATCAATAAATTTTGTTGTACAGGTCGGTCTGATAACAGTGAGTCGTGACGCAAGGCATGCCAAATTGTGTTCCCATGCGTAGAGTGGTCCTATTTTTTGTCACGAATTTTCATTCTGAACAAATCGAATTCTGACACAGACACAGAAAACCAACAAATTTTTGATTGTCAATCATGGAAAATCTTTGGGGACCTAACACAATCGCCCTTACAAGTCAAAAAATTCCTCTTATCGTTCCTCACACGTTGAGTGCGAAGACTAAACAGTGTGTAAAGAGATAAAGAGTACGAGGACCAAAGAACGAAGGAGAAACAGGTTGAGTCGGAGAACCAAGCATTACAAATGGATCAACGTTTGAAGTTGAAATTCAATATAGAGTTTTAAATTTAAACCATTGCAGTCACCCTCGTAGTTTGTCTTTTGATCTAATGGCGATTAAATATTTAGTCATATAAGTAAATTACCAAGCACCAAGTATTACAAAATGAATTTACGTTTGAATTTGAAGTTCAACTTAGAGTTTTAAGTTTAAACTATTGTAGTCACTTTTGTGGTTTCTATTTTGACTTAATGACAATTAAATATTTAAAATTGACCTTTGAATTTGAAATTCAATCGAGAGTTTTAAGTTTAAACTATTGCAATCACTTTTGTGGTTTCTCTTGACCTTTTTTCTGTCAATAAAGTTGTAGATCCAATTTGAGCAGATTTTAATTGTTTTTTTGCATAACTTGTGTGTTATGCACATCTGGATGGCTTGCGTGTTATGTGCATTGTTTAAGCAGTAGCGTTGGAGTTCTTTTCCTTTCAGGCTCCATTGCTTTTATTTTTGAGTTGATCGGGTCGGTTAGTCAACTCACTTATTTTTTTACCGGCTGGAGGGCTCCTAGTTGTTGGCGGGCCAGTTTCCCTCTTTTTTCTCTTACCGGTCGTTGGCGGTTTCCCCTCAAGCTTTTTGGCCCCACTCCCCCGCAAGTTTTTCTAAAGCCAGCAAATGATGCTGCGGGATAGTGGGATGGTTATCTTAGCCTATGATATCATTCCCCCGCACATGCAAAACTGGGAGGTAGAAAGGTTCGCGGGATAACAATGTGAAGGGGCAAATAGTCATCTCGCCATCCCGCAAACCTTTCCATACAGTCACAACGACCCTGCGAGGTAGGAGAATATAAGGTTGTGGGGAGTGTCCCCTCCACCCTGCAAGGTAAGGACGATAGACAAGGGGGGGCCTTGTGGGGTAAATGAACAAAATGAACAGGGCTTCCCTACTATCCCACGAGGATTTTTGGGAAGTATTTTGGCCTCACGGGATAAAGAGCAACAAATTGGTAGTGTCACCGCTACTCCACAGTGGATTTCTTGGGAGGCAAAGCGGCCTGTGGGGTAAGAGATCATAGGGGGAGGGTGTTCCCCGTTATCCCACATGGTCGGTCAGGTAGCTATGTCATCACATAGCAAGGTGGAGACGTGGGTGTGTGGGGCCACATCAATCATCTATGACCATTGGATCTTCATAAAGTCCGATCCGAAAATAATGTTTTAATCTTCAAGAGGGCTTTTGAGCGCTTATATGGCAAGATCTCACACGTCCATCTGCGTGCGAGATCTCTTGATCGATAATGGACTTTCAATTTTGCGGCGACTATTGAAATTTAATGGCTCTGCAATGTGGGTGGCTGTCGACTTGGTAGTCTAGATGTTTTTGTGCTCAGTCGAAGCCTGATCTTAGATTTAATTTTTATTCAACCACCGGAGATTATCACCATTACTCCAGAAGTGACCCTACAGGTCGATTTTGGATGCCACTCATGCCTCTTCGATGTATTATGAAGACTTTTGGGTCTGACAGAGATTTCTCAAACGCCATCCCATGCAAATTTCTCTTGATTTTCAGGAGATGATTGTCCCTCCTACGCCTCTACAGTCAATTTTAGACAAAAACCATGCTCATTCATTGCGGATCAGAGAAATTTTTCGCTGGAGTGTACCCAATAATGCTTATGTGCTGGGGTTACTTCATATGCAGGGTAGGTTTGTTTCCTCCCAGATGATTAGACACCCGCAGAGGAGATCTTGCATGCTACAACTTAGATCATTCGATCAGATTGTCTTCTCTCCTCTACCTTTTTTTTGTAACCTAACCTTAGTTAGGGTTAGGGTTTCTATCTTGAATCCAGTTTGAGTTATGCATGAACTATAAAAGCAATTTCTGTAATATTTTGATCTCTCCTCTTTTTCTCTTACAATAGTCTATGACTTTTGCAACTGTAAAAATTACCTTGCATCTGCATTAATAAGATTTTGGTTTACGTTACCTAGTTTCAGTTTATGCAAAATTTTAGTATTTCTCTTACCTTTTTGTGTGAATGCATCTTTTCTTATTTTCTCAGCATGTGTGATAGTGTTGACTCCTCTAAGAGTGGCATCTGAGAACATTGTTCGTTCCTCTATCATTGTTAAGAATTCCAACCTTGACTCGGTCTTAGAAAGCTAGACTTAGATAGGAATTATTGTATCTTTTGGGCAGTTTTATTGATGTTCTGTGTAGTTACAGGTGGGGGTAGATCAAATTTCAGTCTAGGTGCAAACCTTTTTTCCTTTCTTTCAAGCAACCCTTCTCTCTCTCCCTTTTCCCTGCCAGACCATAGATTAGTTTTACCAGTGTTGGGTAACTGGTCTAACAAACTTGCACTAAGATTGAATAGGAAGTCGGTCGTCTTCAGAGATTTAACCTCACATTTAGAAAGGTCACTTGAGAGGTTGATTCAATGTTTCACAAGGTTGATGATCAAGGAAAACATTAAGAAACCCCCCCCTCAGACAAGGTGTAAAAACCTAGCGAAAGGTGTATAATTGTTGAGGAAAATATTAATTTTACCGGCAAAATTTTTTGGTTTACGAAGAAAAAATAATAATCTCCATTGGCCAATCATTCGTGATCGCTCAAAGTTTGTGAAAAATCCTGGCGAATTGTAATGTTTTTAAAACAAAAAAAATACTTGCATGGGTGAATTGTAATGTCTTTAAAACCAGAAAAAATATTTGCATTGATGATTTCAACCAATTTTCAAACCACAAAAAATATATATTGGCGATTTCAACCAATTTTCAAACCATAAAAAAAATATTGGCGATTTCAACCTTTTTCTAAAAAGTTAAAAAAATATATTGGCACCGTCAAGTCATTAAAACACGTGGCACACAATCGTCAGCCCTCTGCTTGAAAGACTGGCCATTAGAAAATCTCGCAACCTAGCAACAAGCCCTTATGACTCTATCTCTAGCTCACAAGCTAAAAATGCTAAGCCTTCATAACCTCGAGAGCTAGTGACTAAGGGCAACTGAACCACCACTCGCTAATCCTTGACCTCAAAATGTTTAGTCCTCGTCACCGCTACGACCTGGAGATAGTGGTAACTTTAATCCTTGTCACGTACTCGACAACATAAAACTATTTATCTCTTAACCGCTAACACTTCACTTGCAAGCTCGCGGCTTGTTCATGTCTTTAGACATTTAACCTCGCGAGCTGGCGATAACCATAAAACTTAACCACAAATTGTCTAGTCGCTAGCTCGCGACTTAAAAATGCTAACATTAAACAAACATGAGAGCTAGTGACAACTGTGGTGGCAAACTAATATGTACGAGGAATTTTTAAGGCTTGGATGTCGACTCATTTTTGAGGGACTAGTTTGAAGGTTTCTCCTGAGTCGAGGTTGATTAGACAAGAAAGGACAACGATTTCAGAGGCATAAAAGGATTGGATAGCTGCTGAGTTAGAGATGGGAGATCACAGATTTCTCTGAGAAATCAAAGGTTGCTTGTTGTCAAGTATTCTGAAGCAGAATTTGTACATCAAAGAAGAATAAAATCAGAACAAAATTGTTTATATAAGATGAACCTTAGCAGGATGCAGTGGATTTGATCAACATGATTTTTAGAATCCATAGCTGGCAGGGTGAGTTGAAAGCACCAAAATGATGATTTTTTACCTGAATGAGCATCACCAGATGAAGTGTTTTTGATTATAAATACAATGGGGTGGTGACTTAATTAGTAGAAGAGAAAATAAGCCTTTTCATTTTCTGAGAGCAGTTCTTTCTTCAGCAAGGAAGATGATATTTGAGCAAGGTCGTGCATGGAGTTGTTGTGTGCTCTGTGATATCAGATGGGTATTTTTCTCCTCTATGAGTTTGTTTATTGTCAGAGGGGTTGTGAAAGTGAGAAGGATTGCTAGAGGGGGCATGAAAGCCTTTTGTTATCAAGAAGGCCACACATGGCACATCCTCTGCTTCTACTCTGCCACTGGATGGCAGGGGGTTTGAAGAAGGAGCCCACAAAGGAATGAAAGAAGGATTTGTTTAGGTGGGGAGTGGCAGCTAGTCATCTTTGTGACAAAATGGAAGCTGCGACCCCTCCCCAACATATTATGTTTACCATAAAGCTCCTCTTTCCACTTTCTTTGATCCTGGGCATGAAGGCTGAAGCTCCTCCTCTATTTTAGGGGCGACTTTACTTCTTGCCAGGACCCAATATCCCTTCCAAGAAGGGAAACACTCTGTTGGACAAAATGTAACATCTCACACTCCATCCAAAGGCATCACAGTGATAATGGCACAACTCAAGCAATTTTTCTTCTACCAATTTTCAGTTAAAAATTTTGATTCATGGGTGCTAGCGCATGGATAAAGAATATTTTTGTAACATAATTGCATATGGCCTTTTAGGCCTAATTGCTGAGAGTAAATCTTCTGTTGAAATGTGTCTCTTGGCCTGAAGCTTGTTTCTCCCTTTTCTTCTACAAAAAGGGAAATCAAGGCCATTAGAAGGGTTCCAAAATTCTGGTGCCTTTGGGGTTCTTTTTCTAGTTCTAGTAGTGAGTCTAGGTGAAGGGAGCAAGTTGTAAAGTCATTTATAGAGAAAATGAAAATCATTTAGTTTCAAGATTTGTGCGGGTTCTTGAAGGAGTTATATGTAAATTTATTTTGTGACAAAAGTAATTTTATTCAATAAAAATAAAATTATGATCTATTTCTCTCTGGTGTATAATTCTATCATCTTTCAAATGAACAAAATCAAGAGTTTTTTCATTTGTTGCATTGTTATGGTGTATGTAATTTTTTATTTCATGCTTCGATCTAAGGGGTCAATTAAATGCTTGAGTGGAATCACATATTGGTAGGGCTTATGCAGGGATTTAGATAAGTAGTTCAGGTTGGGATTGTAGATGAGATATATTGTAAGGCAATATTGTCTTAGATCTTATACTATTAGATAAAATTCTATCACATTTTCACTTTACATCTTGTAACTTCAAGTACCCAATAAAGTAATGCACTGATCACAGCTTATAATTGTCTTTAAATATCAATTTTGTTTTCAATTTCACTGACAAATCACTATAATTTATTGAATATGAGAATACATTTCTTTTCATGTCTGTTATTGTCCGTTCTACCCATCTCATGCTCCAATTAGGTTGAGGATCACTGGAGGACTTGCCATCCTTGAGCATTCTTCCTGTCATTGAGCCTGTCTATGAGGTCATCTGCCTTGTTTTAGTGAATATTTGAGTGTGGTGCAAAGATCATAAAATTCGCTAAAGGGATCACCCTCCCGAGTTGTGCAAAGCCCAAAGTGTAGAAGGATTTGCAGAATCCTTGTTAGTTGGTCCAAGTTCTTGGGAATTTTAATAGTTCGACTTGACTTCTCTATAGATATTTGAAGAATCAACTTGGTTTCTGTCTCTTACAGTGTAAACCCATTTGGGAACCAACAATTGGAAGGTCACTTCTTTTGTGACATCTCCATATTGATGCAAGTATCATGATATAATAGAATATATATGTGATCTCTTATTGAGACAATGATCATATAAAAAAGCAAGGGTAAGTTCACAATAATGGTTCGCATTTTCACCCACGAAGGAAAAACGAGATGGCAGGGAAACAATTTCAGAGGGG
This sequence comes from Cryptomeria japonica, assembly GCF_030272615.1. Classification (NCBI taxonomy): domain Eukaryota; kingdom Viridiplantae; phylum Streptophyta; class Pinopsida; order Cupressales; family Cupressaceae; genus Cryptomeria; species Cryptomeria japonica. The sequence goes on along the minus strand of NC_081406.1, from coordinate 609,984,253 downwards.
GTTCGAGTGAAGCGGGGGTGTTCGAACGAACTACCCTTTGGGGTTCGAGCGAACCCCCCACTTTGCTCGGACTCCCTCTTTTGAGTGAAGCACCTTTAATGCTTGTTTATGTCATTTTTTAATTATATTGGGGGGGTTCGCTCGAACCCCCCTTCATTCGAACCCCCCTAAAAAGGGGAGGTTCGCTTGAACACCCCTTCGTTTGAACCCCTTTTTTTACACTTCTTTGAAGATTTTTACATTTTTCTGCAGATTTTTGGCCTTCAAACCTTTGGTTGAAGGCTCAAATGGAATGATCTTGAAAACCCGAAACGTAGTATGGTAGTCCTCGAAGCAAGCTTTCCAATGACTATAATTTTATTACATATTTAGTTTATTATGAACTTGTTTTTTTAATTTTACCAAACATATATTTTTCATCGAACATGAATTTCTCTATTCAATGCATTGCGAAAAATAGTAAACTAATTCAAAAAAATATCTATACCCTAGGTATTGATGTCTTCTTTCTAACAAAAAAAATAAAATTGAATTTTGATATAATATCTATGCCCTAGGTATTTATGTCTTCTTTCTAACAAAAATAATAAAATTGAATTTTGATATATAGAACAAGTTACGTGTTCAAACGTACACCTATGTCTAAAATATAATTAGTTGGACTTCAAAACTTAATAAAATGATAAATATTCAACATATCACTATCAAACCAAATGCAAGCCCTAGATATTGATGTTACAAACCAAAATTCGAAAGAATCGAGTTTTTATCATTTATAGAAAAATATTTATGCGTTTTGGGAGACACATCACTCTTAAAAAATGTAGTTTGCTTTAAAAAACTACTTTTCGAGGGAGATGGAAAAATTGAATAAAATTCCTTCAAAAAAATTTGGAAAAAATAAATATAGAATCTACAGACAAAATGCTACAAATCACTAATTTACATCATCTTCAAATTCTTAATAGTTTATAAGTTATAGTTGTTGGAAGTTGAAGGTTATTTTAAAATTGTTCATCTCAGTGTCAAAAGTGGCAAAAAAGTGGGAATCAACTATTGTATCAATTGAAGGATCACTTCTATTGTGACATCTCCCTATTTTTCTTACTTATGGAGGTTGTACTTATTCACAACTCACTGATTTGACACAAAGGAGATAAATAAGCTGCAAATCATATTTGTGTTGATATTATATAATCCCTTCCATCATACAATGTTCAAAGATTCAAAATTTTCAACTCAAAGACTCGAAGAACACTATTCAGACTTCTACATTTCTCTATAAAATTATAAATAGTTACAGAATATTCATGTTACCATGTATCTTTCCTATCAATGACTGAGACATATGACTCAATAAACCTAGACTTTACAAAATTTCTAAGCTCTTTCCTAAGTGATCATGGTATTCCTTTTATAACCAAGGAATGCAAACAAGATACTAATCACTTAGGAAACTGGAAACTGGAAACTGGAGCAGCAAATGGAACTCTGACTTGGCACCTTTGTCTATGGGTATTCAGGATAACATCTTTAACTCAATGAAGGTCATCTGCAGTTGTCACAATGAAATCAAGATGCATTTTCAAACACTTATCCTTCCTGTTAACATCGCTTAGGTGCCAAGTCATTCTACTCCTCAAAACAAACAAAAACAAAATAATCATTCAAATTTTAGTTTGGGCCCTTTTACCCTTGTTCATAATTATTTCTCATTTGGCTACTTCCTTATCTGTAGGCTAGGAAAACTTCTTAACCTCCTCTAACTATCCAATGACCTCATTCCACCGAGCATTGGTTACAACCCGTGCATTAGCAATAAACTTTAAAAAATCCACCTCAGCCTTGTATAGTGTGTTCAACAATTCATTAAAACCAAGAATATCTATGTCATTTCCTAGGTGGAATAAAGTCTCTGTATTTTCTACTATTATCTCCAATTCATATTTCCAAACATCCAATTGCTTCAAATTTCCCTCTTTGTGATATATGGAAGGAACGAAAACACTAAAGCCATCAACGAATTTTTGCAATTTTCCCTTTATTAGCTGGTCCTTGCCCTTGAAAAATGAAAACAAAAAGTTCACAGTGCCTACAATCTCCTTGGTGTCAGTTATTTTCTTTGGTAGGTCATCCTTGTAAACTATAGTAACTTCCAATTTATCCATTAATCTATTCCTTCTCGACCACACATTAAATAATGGTTCCAAAAATGAAATGGTAGAAAAACACTCATCACCAGCTTCCTTCAGAGAAATGTGAATGTTATGAACATCTTTAATTTGACCTTTCAACATATCATTTCTATGTTGGAGAACCTCCAACAAAGAAAACACCCCTTTCTCATTTCTGGTTTCCTCCAACATCTCTATCCTCCCAACACACTCCTCAAGCTGAATCTTGATTTGGTCAAGAAATGCAACCTCAGTAGAAATAGGAACAGACTCCTCAGATACATTGGTGGCAACATCTACCATCTTTGTAGTATGGCCATGGGATGTACTTTGCATATTGGTCAATTTTTCAGTCATCTCCTTGATTTGATCCTCCATCATTGCACTCTCCATTATCTCTTCTTCATACTTCTTTGCAATTACAACTAGCTCCTTTTATGTTTCAGTATTTCTTTTCTGCAAGTCCACTGTTTTAGCTTTATTCATATAGGTGACATATGTCATTAAATCTGCAATTTTCATTATCCTTAGTGTCTTGCAGATTCCAAATTAATATGTCTCCCCTTCTCTCCCCTTGAATATTCATGAGATGGGGCTTCTGTGTGGCAGGGGCAAGTGACTAGATTGCAAGCCTCTTGGATTTGAGATCAAATCGCGATCCTCTTACAAAATCTCCTACATCAACCTCTAATTTGAAAAGAGGATATGATTGCCTTCTGATTTGATCCATAATGAAGGTGGAGTGAATGTCCCACCCAGACAACACCAACATTCCACTATTTTCTACAAGGAATCTTGCTTGTTCCACCGTTAAATCGTCACTGTCAGGATCATACAACTGGAGGGCTTGAACAATTTGTTCATTTTTCTCTTTACCTCCCTCTCCCAAATCCAATTCTTTTCTCAATTCATTTTGCTTAAGTTTGATTAGGAAACTTTTGAACTCATCTATTTTTATGAAAGAACCATCTTCCATAAAAGAAATTGATAGCATAATCCTTTCATCCATGTGAGTAGCCAAAGGTAAATCCACTTCTCCCACTTCTTCTTCAGCTAGGTTCTCCCTAAGCCTTTGTCTAATAGCTTGAAAGTATTTACCTTTCTCAACAACCATTGACTTAGCAAGGTCCTTTCTTACCAATGCGCCCCATTGCTCAACCTTCTGCCTTTTCACAGGTGGTTCGCTCATAGATTCCACCTCATCACCACTCTCAACAATGTCAACATTCATTACCAGCTGATCAATAGGCATATTGCCTTGAGAGGACAATTCATCCTCTAGTTCTTGTGGCTCCTTTTGTCCTGGCATTTGAGCCATTAAGTCCTCATAAGCATTGAGCATCTTCTCCATTCTTTCAAAATAACCCTCTTGATGATAAAACCAACGAAAGTGGGGTCACTCTCTTTGAATTCTTGTTCTAACCTCATCAAATTCCCCATTTACTTCTTCTCTCTTGCACAAAAGTCCTTTCCATCAAATTCTTGACTACATCCTCTTCATCAAGAGGCTCATGATGTTTCACTTGTGCCCAAGGTGTCATTCTCTTTAGTGCAAGTTTCATAAAATGCTCAGGGTCACAAAACCTAGAATAAGCAGTTACCATTCTGTATCATGTTAACCAATTATTAATTTTATCTAAGGCTCTTTTGCTAATGGTAAAGTCAGGAACTACCCACAACCTAGGGAAAAAAGTGCCCTTTCTGTGAGTTAGTAAATATTCTTTATCAACTAAAGTGAGCTGCCAAATGAATTCAATTATGGCTAATCTCATTGGAATTTTTTTTTGTAAAATGTGTGGGGGTTGAGGACACCCATATACCCTCATGATAGTAAAATTATCAAAGAAATAAAAATCCCCCTAGTTATGAGTAATGGGCCAATTAGGGACAAACTGTTGTGGTCTCAAAAGCCTCCTCACACCTAGGATAAGTCTTTCTTTCTTTGTTCCTAACATATATGTGATAGGTAAAACAATCCAATTTTAAAAATAAAGAAAAGAGGAATCGTAAGTGCTACTATTCCACACCTGTGTCCACTTTTGTACTGGCATAGGCATGCTGGATTCCACTCTTTCCGGTGCCGATTATTTGTCCATCTTGTCCGCATTGTAGTACAAAATTAGGTGCATCAATATGGAATAATGTTTGAAATTAATGACAAAAGCATTCTTCTAAATGTCCACCAAGGCATCATGGATGTGCTGCACCAAATATCCCACATAATCATAATCTGTATTGACTTCTGGGTGCTGGATGTTCATTGCCATCATCAGAAGCTCAGTTGACACCGTACTGCTCCCATCCATCCCCAACACCTTACATAATCCATAAACTGTGCACTTCATATAAAAATAGTACTCAAATCAAATGAATCCTCCACATTGTCAGGAATTGGAATTAGAGACTGGTTGCTAGACCTAGGCATTGCATGTATCGGGGAATTGCGTGCTTCTTCAGAACATGCTTGTGATTCTTGAAATCCTGATTTTCTCTATCTAGGTCTATATCAGTGCAAGTTACACCAGATATCTGGAAAGCTTCAACAAAACTGGCCCTATTGATGTTAACTAGGGCAGATTTTTCCTTCTTTCGAATTACCCTAGTTATAGGGAAATATGCCTTCGCCATCTCTCTAACTAGGTCCACATTCATGTATACATCAGGCACAACCAATTTAGCCATGTTCAAGTCCCAAGGATTAGACATGGGAATTCCCTTTACCCTGTTGTTCTAGAAGTACAAAAACATATAAGTGCCGAAAATATCAGGGGTCTCTGGGTTTCTACACTAGCTGCATGTGTCTTTCTAGGCATACTCATTCATGGAGAACCCATTAGATGTCCTTGGTAGCAATTCAATAAATTCTTCTGAATACTTCATCTCTCTGGTTGATTTCCTCCCTAACGCCTGAGAACTACTGCCACTCGTCGCTCTACTCATCTTCTTAAAGAACAAAGCTTCAAATTCTGCACAATTACAACTATACCAGAGAACTTGACACCTTTACAACTGTAGGGCCTACAAATTGTAGTTGCAGAGAGAAAGCTACCACTCACACTGTCAACACTCGAACCAAGGCTCATAAATCATTGCGAGTGTGCAAAATCCTTAACACAATCCTCCCTTTATAATTTTTTGGCCTTGAAATAACTAGCCGTCATCTCGGACATTAATGCTCATGCATTTGGCCATTAAAAATTTAAAAAAGCAAACTAGGCTACTAGCTGTAAAAACAATAATGTCATAACAAGTTGTATGCAAAATCTAGAAATTATCTTAGAATGAAATTTCACTTTAGTATTTACTCAACAAAAGGCACCAAAACAATCCACATGTCAATTTTTCATTTGTCCCGACGCTTTGTTTCCATACAACTCAGTAGTCCTCGTCAAGTCATTAAAACATGTGGCACATGGTCGTCAACCCTCTACCTGAAAGACTGCCCATTAAAAAATCTTGCGACCTAGTGACAAGCCCTTATGCCTCTATCTCCAACTCGCAAGCTGAAAATGCTAAGCCTTCATAACCTCAAGAGCTAGAGACTGAGGGCAATTGAACTGCCACTCACCAATTCTTGACCTCAAAATGTTTCCTCGTAACCACAGTGACCTGGAGATAGTGGTAACTTGAACCCTTGTCGCCTACTTGCCAACATAAATCTATTTATCTCTTAACCACTAGCACTTCACTCGCAAGCTCATGACTTGATCAAGTCTTCAGAGATTTAACCTCATGAGCTGGCGATAACTATAACACTTAACCACAAACTATCTAGTCACTAGCTCGTGACCTAAAAAATGCTAACATTAAACAAACATGAGAGCTAGCAAAAACTGTATGAAATGAGTTACTTTCTAACTCTCACAGCTATAATGCATGACATCAGACCAACTCGATGATGATATGATGAATTAATAAGGGTCTGAACAACTACTAAGAGGGGGGGGGCGGGGGCGAATTAGTAGATAGAAAACTAACTTAAGTTTCACCAAACTCAAAAACAATCTCACAAGTCAATCACTGAACTAACTGGTTCAAACACTGAACTACAAACTGCAATAGCACTAATAGTTTACCGGTTGACTGGCATATCAAAATAAAAATATAACAAATCTGAAACTCCCAAACCATTTAACCAAAACATCAAAATACTTTACTAACAATAGTAAAAGCACATTTTAGATAACTGCCGGTCATCTTGATATATTTGTGGATTTAATAGTTAAGAAAATTAACCGTATCAAACATAACCACAAAAACCATTCACCACTTGAAACAATGATTTTTGACGTGGAAACCCAAATGGGAAAAACTACGGTGAGGATGACTACCCACAAATATTCTAAACTTTTCTGATGTTTTCCCTGTTAGGAGCCAAGCTTTTTGAAGCTTTACAAAATGTCCTGTTAAGAATAGATCCTATTAGGGACCACTCGGTTAAGGGATTGACTATAATGCCCTGTTAGAAGCAATACCCTATTAGGAGTAACCTCGATAGAGGATTTTAAATCCAAGCTAATGGCTCACCTGATTAGAGGATTTAGAAAGCACTAAGCCTGTTAAAGCTTACCCGGTTAATGGATTTAACTGTTGTAATTGTTAGAGAACAACATGGATTTGCTGATCTGGTAAATAGCACTACTCTGCTTGATCAGATCCTTGTTATGCTCCTACCTACCTTCACACATACTGTAGATACTCCTTTTGGTTCGACAATCAATCACACTGACATTTAACCAAAATTTCCAACACTACAACAAAACAACTCATCGACCTTCTAAGCAAAATAATAGGTTGGTAACACATCACAAACCTAAAATGTCATAGAGAATACAAACAAATCAGTTCAAGTATGACCATTGGATTACATAGAAATCATTGCACATTTTACAAGACAACCTCGATCGCTCCTTGATCACCACTTCATCGATTCTTGTAACTCATCACGTGGTTTCCACTTCATGCAATGTATTCGCTCATTCCCAAGATAAAACCATTATCTCTACGTGCCAAAAACCACTTGAAATTTATTACATACAACATGCATACATGGCATAATCATTACCGATCACCATTTGATCATAAATCAATACAACCGATTCACCAAGCTCCATCGGTTAGGGTTTAGAACATCAACAAGTAGGGTTATTGGTTGATCTCACTGTTTCTGGAGTGGTATCGATCTCCTTCACTAGCTCACCTACCGGTTGTAAAACAACATCATTACCGGTTACAATTGACATCAATGACAACACAATAGGTCATCAATGCAATCTTCAATCAAATTCCAACACTTGAGACCTCGTGACCAAAGCAATTTCATTAACAATCCCCAGCTCACTAACATAAAATGCTAACACCCAAAAAGCTAGAGACCTCACGATGTAAACCCAAACCAACTTGTCGCCAGCTCGTGACTTGATAACCTCTTTAGACATTTAACCTTGCAAATTGGTGATAACCATGAAAATTAACCACAAGTTGTCTAGTTGCTAGCTCGCGACCTAAAAATACTAACATTAAATAAACATGAGAGCTAGCGACAACATAAAATTCTAATACCCAAAAAGCTAGAGACCTCGTGATGTAAACCCAAACCAACTTGTTGCCAGCTCATGGCTTGATCACCTCTTCAGACATTTAACCTTGCGAGCTAGCAATAACCAAAAAACTTAACCACAACCTGTCTAGTCGCTAGCTTGCGACCTAAAAATGCTAACATTAAACAAACATGAGAGCTAGCGACAATAGTATGAAATGACTTACTCGCTAACTCTCACGACTATAATGCATCACATCAGAACAACTCAAGACCTCGTGACCAAAGAAATTTCATTAACAATATCCATCTGGACAACATAAAATGCTAACAACCAAAAAGATAGAGACCTCAGGATTCAAACCCAAACCAACACTCGCTAACTCGCCACTTAAAATGTTAAACATGAAATTAATCCGCAAGTTAGAGATCAAACATAAAACATGTCTCACCGACCGTTTGACCACCCTTGATGTTGACATGGACAAATAAAGAGAGGACAACTCAGATTTTCAACGCACAACAACTAGCCAACGAACGCAAAAAACAAACACAAAAACCTAATCGCCATGAACATGACTATAACTCAGGAAAAGACACTTCCATAAATCAAAGGATAAACCCACAACATGAATCAAAGGTTAACATGACTTATCTAAAAAAAATGTAGTCCTAACATGTGTGACCCTTGAAGTCAGATAGACTGTCTGGTCTTCTTGATATGACCAGTATTGGGGATTTTTGAATTTGGACAATTTGAAGAAGGGAATATATCATATTTTAAGACGAAGATTATGATCAGAGAGGACATTTTGAGCCTTGGAGTTTGCATTTTGAAAAAATGAAAAAATGTTGTTCTAACATCATGTTAAGCATTTAATGTAGAAAGGTTCTAACACTTATGCAATATAAATAATATCATCAGAAATTTTAGTACAATTTGTAGCCCTACGAATGAGACAATGAGGGAGATCGGAAGTATTTTAAGTGGATAGTTAGAGAAAACCAGAGTTTTGAATTGTTAAAACAAAATGTGACTAGGCAACCTATGTTAGCTTTATCGGATTTTAGTAAAGTCTTTCAGGTGAATTGTGATGCTAGTGGAAGTGCAACTGGAGCAGTGCTATGTTGGAATTTGCATGAAGATTGCATTAATGATATGTTATGTTGTCATTGATGTCAATTAATCAGTAATGATATTATTGATATTGTTGTAATATTGTTTTGTAATCGGTAGGATGAGCTAGTGATGGAATTTGTAACCGGTAGGATGAGCTAGTGACAGAAACTGTAACCGGTAGGAAGAATTTGGGAGTTGTACCAGTAACCTGTAAACCCTACCTATTGTTTTTGATAAACCCTAATCGATTAAGTTTGGTGAATTGGTTATATTGGTTTATGATTTGATGATGAGCGACAATTATTATGACACATATGATTATTGTATGAAGATAATTTCAAAATATTTTTGGTGAGTTGATGTAATGGTTTTTGTCTAGGGAATGAGCAAATGTATTGCATATAATGCAAAGTGCATGATGAGTTACTAATCTCGATGAAGCAGTGATCAAGGAGTGATCAAGGTTTTCTTGATTGATGTGCAAAGATTTCTATGTAATCCAATGGTCATACTTGAATTGACTTGTTTGTAATCTCTATGAGAATTAGGTTTTTGCTGTGTTACCGACCTAATTGATTTGTTTATAAGGTTGATGAAGTTGTTTAGTAAAAGAGTTGGCAAAAATCATTTGAGTGTATGGTTGCTGAACCGAATGATGCATTTGTAGTTTGAGTAAAGGTAGATAGGAGCATGAAAAGGATCTGAACAAGCAAGTGTAGTGCTATTCAAATAGATCAACAAACTCCTGTTGTTTTCTAACAATTACATTGGAATTGAAATCCCCTAACTAGGTAATCTCTAACAAGCTTGGTACTATTCAAATCCTCTAACAAGGTGATCCATTAGCTTGGATTTTCAAATCCTCTACCGAGGTTACTCCTTACAGGGTATTGCTTCTAACAGGGCATTGTAGTCAATCCCTTAATCGGGTGGTTCCTAACAGGATCAGTTCTTAACAGGATAGGCTCCTAATAGGGCAAACTTCAGAAGAGTTTAGATAGTTATCTTGTCAGTCTCATCTCACCGTGGTTTTTCCCATTTGGGTTTCCACGTCAAAAATATTTGTGTCAAGTGGTGAATTTTTTTGTGGTTATGCTCTTATGATTGATTTACTTAACTATTTAACTATTTTGATAAGTCATGATAACCAGAAGCATTGAGAAATGAAACCTGTTGACATATGAAAAATAATTTGGATGTTTATGAGTTTGAAGTTGTTTACTGTTAATTTGTTGTAACAATCAATAGGTTTATCTTATGAGTTTTTATCTTGACAATGGTATTACATTGATAGTTCTAAGTTTACTTTGAGAGATTGATTTTTGAGAATCGTGAAGTTTGTATCATTTTTTCTATCTACTGATCCACCCCCCTCTTAGTAGTTGACCAAATACTTATTCTTTCATCATGCCATCATGTTGACCCAGGAAGGAAGACCTGTAGCATATTACAATGAGAAGTTGAACGATTCAAGAAGAAGATATTTAGTGTATGATCAAGAGTTCTATGCCATAATTCAAGCCTTGAAGAAGTAGAGACACTATTTATTTCCTAAGGAGTTTGTGTTGTACACGGATCATTAGGCTTTATAGTATTTGAGCAGTCAGAGTAAGTTGAATCAGAGACATATGAGATGGGTTGAGTTTATGTAGATTTATACTCTTTTTTTTAAAACACCAGAGTGGGAAGTCAAATAAGGTTGCTGATGCCTTGAGTAGATGAAGAAATTTGATAACAAAGATGAGAGTTGTAGTGGCGGGGTTCGATGAATTGAAGACCCTAATTTTGCAGAACCTTGGAGATCTTGTGTTGAACTTGTTGTTGTAGACCAGAGTAAGTGGTTGGATTATTTTATTCAGGATGAGATGTTATTTATGTGAAATCAGTTATGTGTAACCTAGAGTTCTATGAGAGACATTTTGATCAAGGAGAAACATAGTGGAGGAATGGCAAGACATTTCTAGACTGATAAGATAATGGCTTTGGTGAGTGAGAAATACTTTTATCCTTATATTCATAAGGATGTCAGGAAATTTGTTTAGAGTTGCAAAATTTGTCAAGTTGTAAAAGGAAGTAGTTAGAATACTAGATTATATAAGCCTTTGACAATACCAAAGAGACCTTGGGAAGATATAAGCATGGATTTCATATTGGGATTACCAAAGACTTAGAGAGGAAATGATTCTGTATTTGTGGTGGTGGATAGATTTTCAAAGATGGCACATTTTATACTCTTAAGAAGGTAATAGATGCAGTTCATGTAGCAGATCTATTTTTCAAAGAAGTTGTGAGATTGCATGGGTTACCGAAGAGCATTGTTTCAAACAGAGATACTAAGTTTGTTGGTTACTTTTGGAGGACACTTTGGAAGAAGATGAAGACAGATTTAAAGTTTAGTTCTATATTCACCCATAGACAAATGGACAGACTGAGGTTGTGAACCGAAGTTTGGGGAATTTTCTGAGATGTTTGAGTGGAGATAAACCCAGAAGTTGGGATTTGATATTGGCACAGATAGAGTTTGCATATAATAATTCAGTAAACTAGAGTACAAGGAAGACACCATTTGAGATAGTTATTGAAGTGAACCCTAAGGGAGTTTCATAATTGAAAGATATCAGTCTTAAAGCTAAGAGGAGTGCAGAAGCAAAAACATTTGCAGATCATACAGAGGCATTGCATTCAGAGGTAAAATGACATTTGGAAGATATGAATCGGAAATATAAGGAGAAGGCAGATGAGAAAAGAAGACATAAGGAATCTAAAGTTGGAGATGAAGTGATGGTATATTTGAGAAAGGGGAGATTTAATGTTGGAACATATAATAAGTTGAGGATGAAGAAGTTTAGACCGTGTCAGATATTGAGAAAATTTGATTCAGGTAATGCATATGCAATGGAGCTACCGGACACCCTGGACATATCACCTATTTTTTAGTATTACAGATCTTTATCAATATCATAAAGTAGAACTCAATGAAAGTGAACCAGAATTGAAGCAGTTTCCTGAGAAGAAACTGGATGAGATTGAAGAAGTTTTGGATAACAGAGTTAGTAAGAGCACACGCAACAATCAATACAAAGAGTATCTTATGAAGTGGAAAGGGAGACCAGTTGAGGATTGTTTTTGGATTTCTCAGGCCGAGGTAGACCATCTTCATTTTCCTCTAGCCCCTACAAAGTGATGGACTCACTTTTCATTAACTCTGGATGTCTGATGTATGAGAATCCCTAGTTCTTGGCAATCTTGCATCACCCAAAAATATTTCCTTTCAGTTTCTTTGTCCTTTTCAGCAGTTTTTTTTTGAGAGTTACCGGATGCCTTGGCATTGATCATTTCTCTTGCAAAGATGGATTTGAACTTAATTCTTGTTCATCTTTCTTTTTTTGGATCCACGTTTCATTTGGATCTCTTTCCGGCAAGTTATCTCTTTCAGATTGGCTAGCAATTTCCCGTTTTTCTTGGATGCTTGAGCTTAACAGCTAGTTGGTGTTCCCGGATCTTGCAGAGTGATTCCTTGATTTGTGGATCTAAATTATCATCTTTGGGATGATCTTTTATGCTTGTATAACTCTCTTGTTGGTTTCTGCTTCATGGTGATTCTTTTTTGGAGGATTTTCATCTCATCTTTGGGCCGACCTATCAAAATGTTTCATTTTCATTTCTTTGGGGAATGTGATCTTTCCTGTCCGACCTAGACATTCCTAGATGTTGTATAATGATGTATTTGATCATAGTAGATAGAGTATTCAGGATATAGAACAATGGATTGTAATTTGAATTCGATGTTTGCTTCCGGATTGATGCATATGGACATATTTCTATAATAAGGTAATTGCCTGCATGTAAGACAAATGTTACCGACAGTTGGATTTGAATCAATGAATTGATCCACACTTGATCTCTCTCTCTCTCTCTTGTGTTATATTGTGTTGTTTTTATCTTGTTTCACATACCAAACTTCCTCGTTGGGGATCCTCCTATCCATGGCTGCACCAGAACACTAAAATAGGGACTAGATAAGCAAGAAATTTGATAGGGATGCAATTTACCATGCTACACTAGGAATAATGCATCCAACTTGTCAGACCTCAATTTGAACCCATTTTATGTATCTTTTCATTAATTTCAATAGGACTAGCAATTGTATAATTAACTTTGGAGTGTCTAATAATGCAATGCCTACATCTATAGCCAAATATTTGGGACTTTAACCAAATTTTTTTGATAAATGTTATTCTATGGATTCTAAGTAGATTCCCTTAATAGGCTAGATCAATTATGCATAAGTGTTATTGGTTGATCACCAAGAAAGAGGCTTAAATTAACCATCTAAGTTGTTGAATTTATCACTAGTTATGGCATGCTACTTAGTAGAAGTTTATGCAAAGATTTGGGAGGTGAAATTTACATGGATTGGTCATATGTTCTCATCCCACTAGGAAATAAAAAGGTCCAGTTAGAGTCCAAAGGCAAAGACAAATTTGCGAAGTTAAAATAAGATGACCCTAGGTGCCAAATACTCTATGAAGAAATGGAGTTTGAGAATCACATGTTATGCTTAAGAGATACACCAACTGAGGAATCATTGGGACCTAACATTTCTTCAAAATTGTGGATTTTGGAATTTGATGGCAGTTGTTCATCTTTTGGTTTTGATGAGGGGTTATATTGGTATCACCAAATTGATTTTTTTCCCCTTTTTTCTAAGCTTGAATTAAAAAATACTAATGATACCGCTGATTATGAGGCATTTCTTTTTAGGGATATATGTGGCCAAATAAAAAGGTGTCAGAATATTGATAGTGAGAGGTAATGCAGAGTTGATTGTTAAGTAGTTGAGAGGCACATTTTTCATGAATAAACAAAGCTTAAAATATTATCAGAACTATGTTTGAGATGAGATTGAGTTTTTTGATTCCTTCTCCATTGAAGTTGTTCCCATATAGCATAACTTTAGAGCTAACTCATTAGCTATATCAACATATCTATTACTTCCTCACCTAGATTTTGAGGAAGACTCTTATAGAATTGAAATGATATACTAACTAGATGTACCTGATAATGTGGAATCATGGAAATTTTTTGAGAATGATAGAAAAATTGATATGTTACTTGAAAATCTTGAAGTGTTCATGGAAACTTTCTTTAAAGGAAGTGAAGTTGATTGTAAAGAGTTTTGCCTAGAAAGAAAAAAGAACTCAAAGAAGTATGATACAACTTAAGGGCAACAAAATTTCTAAAGGGATGGTTTCACCTAAGAAACCATTTGATAGACACAATGGTTATAGTAGAAATAAGATGACTGAATCTATCAATACTTCTGGTGAATATAAAATTGTGAACATTGGGAGGCCAAACGATCCTAAGCTAGTATGTATCAGAAAATGTTGTATGCTTGAAGAAAAGGATAAGCTGATTAAGCTTTTAGTGAAATATAAAGATGAATTTTCTTGGTTTTATGGTGATCTAAAAAATTTCATGGGTGGGAATTTTCAACATCACATTCCTCTCAAACCAGGAACCACTTCTTTTTGACAAAAACAAAGAAACTATAATACAAAAAATATTGATGCTATTTTCAAGGAGACTTATAAGATGTTAAAAGTCATGATTATTTATCCCATTCACCGTTCCACATGGATAGCTAACATTGTCCCAGCGTGGAAATACAAGGATATGCCTAGAATTTAGGAATCTCAATTAGTCGTCATTAAAGGACAACTACCCTCTCCCTAACATGGATCATGTGTTGCAAATGGTTTTTGGTTTAGAGATGATATGTCTATGTTAGACAAATTCTTGGGATATAATCAAATAAGGGTAGACAAGAAGCATCAACATAAGACAACTTTTATTATGCTCTAGGGTTCATTTGCATACAATCATATTGTCTTTGGTCTTATAATGGAATTGTATATCAATAATATAAATAATAAAATTATAGTGATATATCTAGACAATTTAACTATGTTCTCTAAGAAAAGAGAGAGTCTTGTCAAAGATCTGGAAGTAATTCTACAAATGTGTAGAGAATATGGTATCTCCTTGAACCCCCAAAAGTCTATGTTTTGTGTTATACATGGCAAGCTTCTTTGTCACATTATCTCAAATGAAGGTATGGAGATTTACCTTGAATGAGTGAGAACTATTCAACAACTAAGCCTACCTTCCAATAGAACAAGTGTCATATCTTTCTTTTGTCCAGTTAATTTCTTAAGAAGATTTGTTCCTAACTTTTCTGACATAACTAAACATAATTGATGTGATGAATGAAAGGAAAGGTTTCAAGTGGAATAATTTTGGTTTGTAAGCTTTTGAAGATATTATGAAATCCATTATAGATGCCATTGAGCATAGAGTACCACTGAGAGGGGGGTGAAACAGTGGTTCCTAAAATTTTTGAATTTTCAAAGCAACTTTAGTATACCGGTTATTAACTTAAGCACTAAACAATCAAACCGGTGAAGCAAAAAGGAAAACTCAAGAGATCAATCACACAAATGCAATCCACAACACCAGATATATGAGGAAAACCCAATATGTGAAAAACCTCGATGAGAAATGTTGCTGGAGACTACTACTCCAATCCAGCATCATAAGTAAAACACTAGATTACAAAGATTTAGGGCACCAACCCAAGTAGCACCAACCCCTTCTGTTTCAAGCACCAACCCAAGGAGCACCAACCCCTGCACCAAGCACCAACTTGGCGATGTGTATTGAAATATAATTTAGATACAATTAAGGCTTCTTGTTTCAAATGAATTGTGCAACTCTTGATCAAATACCTTACTACCGGTTGACTTTCTTTTCTCCTCCACTGAATCTCACACTACCGGTTGTGAGATTACTCTCTCTGATTCTCGGCCTCTATTATCTCTCTCTCACAGTCTCACAAGGCACTGAGTCATGCTTGGATGTTGTCATACTCTACCATACCTCACCGGTTTTCTTAACTATTGTACTACAGTTATACCGGTACTCAATCACTGCCGGTTAGACCCTCTCACCAGTTCACTTGCTCACTTACTCTACAACTTTTTTAGAATAAATTCTAAGGCAAAATGATCCTCTTTTCTAGTTCAACTCTCTTCTCTCTTTTTTTTCTTTTGTTTTGCATCATCTTACTCCATTTTGAGCTCATATATTTATATCCATGGCTTCCCACCAAAAATACATTTAAACACTGAGCAGTTAGGGTTTCCTTTACCCAACACAATCTTCATGATATCTGATCTAGTCTATCTTGGATCGATCACCTGTACTCAAGGAATTCATCTGTACACATTTTTCACTATACAATGCATACTTACTAAAGATATCAATCTCGTACATGATTTTCTACCTTGAAATTTGTCAACTCATGAAGTGCTTAGTTGTTTCCTTTTCGAGGTCTTATTGCAGTTTGATTTCCTTTGCATTTATCCAGGTGCCAACTACTCCCTGATCTTCCTCTGTTGTTCTTTGTTCCTCGAGCCACATTAGTCAGTTACAATTCCATGATTTGTGGCTGGTTCATTAATGTTGACTAGCTATTTCAACAACCATGTCAATGGAGGCTTTACCGACCTCTGCATGTTTGCCACCTCAGCTCCACATTACATCACAACGGTCAATCACTTAGCTCACCGACACATAGTCGGTTCATACTTGAACATTTATAAAACTCATATTGGTACATGTCTTTACCAGTGAGACCTACTCCTTCTGCTAATTGGTAGTGCACACTACACTGGTAGCACATCTTCACTTATGGTGGATTGTGATTACTTTAACATTTTGCCTCTTCATAATAAACATGCAACCAACCTCTAGACCAGTTTATTTGCTTTACTGGCTGCCACTCAACATGCTAACACACACGTAGCCTTCGTCTTAGTTTCTTCCTTACTAGTAAGCCTTCCTTATGTTTGCTCACTCTTATGTATATTTCCATCATATCGGTCACCCCTTCTTACTTATCGGTGACCTTTCCAAGCCGGTTGACATCAATGACAACTTAATGCCAAAATGCCAACAATCTCCCCCTTTGGCATTTGTGTCAACTTATCGCAAGACACTTCATACCGATACATTTCTCCCCCTTTGACACAATGACAAAGGGTACAGTACAATCCCCCTTTGATCCATACTGAGCTCCCCCTTTGTCTGCTATGAACTCCCCCTAAGCCACACAAGTCCTTCCTAGGTAGATGACACAACTCCCAACTTGTGTCGAAGGCACTCAAAATTGCTTGTCGATAATGGTTTGGTGAAAATGTCTGCTACTTGTTGTTTGGTATGGACATAATCCATCCTCACCTCCTATCTTTCAACCTTCTCTCTGAGTAAATGATACTTTATAGCAATGTGATTTGTTCTAGAATGCATCACCGGATTCTTTGCAATGTTGATTGCACTCAAATTGTCACACTAGATGAGAATAGGATCAACGATGTCCACTAGTATGTCTTTGAGGGTCTGTTCCATCCAAAGCATCTGAGAGTAGCATGTAGCAGCAACAATGTATTTAGCTTCAACAGTAGATAGAGAGACTGAGTCCTGCTTCTAGCTATGTCATGTGACCAACCGATCACCTAGAAAGAATGCACCACCACTTGTGCTCTTTCGATCATCAATGCAACCTGCCCAATCAACATCAATGTATGCTTCCAAGATAAAATCTCCTTTTTTAGGATACCACAATCCATAACCGAGTGTTCCTTGTAGGTACCTAAAGATTCTTCTTACAACATTCATATGTGACTGCTTAGGTGTAGCTTGAAATCTGGCCACCATGCATACTATCTGTACTAAGTCCGGTCTAGAAGCAATTAGATACAATAGACTACCTATCATGGATGTATATAGAGTCTGATCGACCACTGATGGTTCATCATTCTTTCTCAATTTATTGTCGATCACCATGGGGGTACTTACTGGTTTACAATCTTACAGTTGGAATTTCTTCAACATTTCCTTTGCATACTTGATTTGTGAGATAAAGATTCCCTTCTCTTGCTATAGTATTTGCAAACCAAGGAAGTATTTTAATTCACTAAGCATTGACATCTCAAATTCTGACTACATCTGATCAGCAAATTCTTTGCAGAGGGTGTCCTTGTTGCCTCCAAAGATAATGTCATCTACATACGCAACCACAATGATCATGTGGTTCCCATCTCTCTTTATGTACAAATTGTTGTCAGCACTCCCCTTTTTGAATCCCTACTCCTTCAGGTACTGATCTAATCTTGAATACCATGCTCTACGAGCTTGCTTTAGACCATACAGGGCCTTCTTCAACCACCACACAAATTTTTCATCATCATGTAGCATAAACCCTTTCGGTTGCTCCATGTACTCTTCTTCTTCCAAAATTCCATTTAGAAAGGCAGATTTTACATCCATTTGATATACTTTATAACCCTTGTAGGCAGAGAAGGCTAGAAACATTCTAATTGCTTCTAATCTAGCTACCGATGCAAATGTTTCTTCCAAGTCAATCCCTTCTACCTGAGAGTATCCTTTGCATACTAGTCTAGATTTATGCCTAACAATGTTACCTTCTTCATTCATCTTATTCTAGTAGACCCATTTTGTGCCAATGATGTTCTTGTCTTCCAGTCTAAGGACTAATTCCTAGGTCTTGTTCTTCTCAATTTGTTACAGTTCTTCTTCCATGGCAGCCATCCATTCTTGTCTTTTGCTGGCCTCATTGAATGTTTTGGGTTCAACTTCAGTCATGAGGTAGAGGTTGACTTGTTCATCATTCCGGGAAAGTCTTCTTCTAGTCTGCACACCATCACTCTTATTTCCCATAATTTTCTCTTCCGGGTGATTCATTTGTACATACTGATTGGTAGCCTTCTTGGATGCTTCTTCTGGTTCATTGTCTAATTGAGTTTCAACATCTTCATCACTAGAATCATCATACCAATTAACCTCTGGTTGACATCCTTTGTGCATATCCTCATCTTTTTTTACATGCACACTCTCAATGACTCTTCTTAGTCTTTTGTTGTAGCATTTGTAGGCCTTGCTGTTAGATGAGTAGCCAAGGAAGATTCCTTCATCACTCCTAGAGTCAAAACTTTCTACACCATCCATATCTTTCTTAATAAAGCACTTAATTCCAAATACTTTGAAGTATTTGACTAATGGCTTCTGGTCATACCACAACTCATAAGGTGTCATTCTACTATTTGTTCTTAATTGAACCTGGTTCAAAGTATATGCAACAATATGAAATGCTTCCTTCCAATATGTGTCTGGTAGACTGGCCTCATTTAACATGGTTTTGGCCATCTCCTTAACTGTCATGTTCTTCCTTTCTACCACACCATTTTGTTGTGGTGTCCTAGGAGCTAATTATTGACTTCTAATTCCATGTTTTTCACTATAATCTTCAAATTCATTTGATGTAAACTCTCCACCCTAGTCTAATCTTAGGCATTTTAACATGCACCCACTTTCTTTCTCCACCATCTTCCTAAAGATTTTGAATCTTTCAAATGTCTGTGACTTATCTTGCAGGAAGGTGACCCACGCCGTTCTTGAGTAATCATCAATAAAGAGCATAAAGTATCTTTCACCTGCAAGTTCTCTTGTCCTAGTTGAACCACACAGATGTATATGCACAATTTCAAGTGGTCTTGAGGTGTTGTGCTCTTTTTTCCTGAAGCTCACTTTAGTTTTCTTACCTTTCACAATTCATCACAAAATGTGCTTACTGGTTTGATGATGGGTGGACTATTCCTCACATACTCCTTTCTGCTTACTGCAACTAGTTTATCAAAGTTTATGTGGCTTAATCTTCGGTGCCACAACCAACTTTCATCGACCTGTCCTAACATGAATTGGGACTCATAGTATTGCTTTAGATTATAAACATTGTCATCCGTTCTTTTTCCTTCTGCCACAACTTGACCAGTGCTATCTTTCTTTATCTAGAAGCCAATTGAGTCAAAGGTGAATTTGTAACCTTTGTCACACATCTGACTCACACTAAATAGATTGTTCTTTAGGCCTTCCACATAATATACATCATGTGCCTTCAATTTTCCATGAATACTTAGAGTGCCTTTTCCCTATATTTTGATGGATGAGTTGTCTCCAAACCTTACTAAAGCACCATTCCAATCTTCAAGTTTGATGAATTTGTTTTTGTCACCAGTCATGTGATTGGAGCAACCCCTACTTACAACCCATAGATTTTTTCTTTCAGCATGTAAGGCAGTTTGCACTATGAGAATTGATTCTGCCTTTTCCTTTTCTTTCTCAACCCATACCGGTTTGGTTTCCTTCTTCTTGTCAGTTGTTATATTGTGCTTAGGTTCAGTTAGCGGTTCTTGATCATGATTTGTCTTCTTTTGCTTGATCTTCCTATTTTTACACATCCTTGCTATGTGTCCAAACTCTTGACAGTTATAGCATTTTACATCTGCATTTAAAGGAGAAGCCTTAAAATTATTGTAGGGTATCAGTTTTTTCTTCATACATTCAAAACTCTTATGACCATATCCATTGCACTGATAAAAGACAACATTCATATCCCAGAGTGCATTAAATGGATTTCTAATTTCATAACTCATAGAGGGCTTATTGATTAATCTACAGTAAGCTATTCTATGCCCAAATTTGTTACACCGGTAATAGTAACCATGAAAGTTTGAAACATACCGGTTAGGTTGCCTTGGTCCTACAAAAGACTGCCTTGTCAGGGGTATTCTCTTCATGCTATTGATTCTGGTGAATCCTTCATGGTCAACTCTTTCATTTCTCCTTGGATCTGCATGTCGGTACAAAGAGTGTGGCCTTTGGTTCATTGCTTGTGTATACTGGTTTGTGTGGCAATTCCCAACAACATCTACATATGGCTTTTTACTGGTCTCCTTTCCTATAGTGAATGTCTTCTTTTCTTCACCTTCATTTGAAGAGGTGAACTTTATTTCTTTTCCACATGTATCTTTGTTGGTTGAACTTTGACCTTCTTCAAAGCCTAAGCCACCGATGTCTTTGGATTGCTTATGTTTGCTCAATATCTTGTCTAAGGCCTCAGTGCTGCCTTCATATTTGCTCCTTACTTTCTTCAAGCTACTTTATGAGCTTCACTATTTTTGATTCCAACTCTTGATGCCCCTTTTCCTTCTTTGTCAGATTAGAGGATGTAGCTTCACATATCCTCTTAGTTTCTTCTAGATGCAATTTCAAGTCAGATATAACTTGACTGGACTCATCCAGAGATTTCTTCAAGAGATCTTGTTCATCTGCTGCAACAAGCTTGACTTTTTTGAGTTCTCTTCTTGTTTTACTCAATTCCTCAAGAGCATTGATAAGCTCACCTTCCAAATCCACTTCAGTTTCAATATCCTCCTCTTCCTCATCTTCATCAACTGGTTCATCAAGTGCCATGAAGAGATTGACTTTTTTGTCATTCTCATGGTAATCATCTTCTAATGCATTTTCTTCATTTGTTGTATCATCCTCAATAGTATATAGGTTGTTCTGATTCTAGTAGCCTCTCCTTCCTTGCCAGTAGACTTTTCTTTCTCTATCTTTGCCAGCAGATTTTCCAAACTCTCTTGACTCATCTCCATCGGTTTCTTTGTGGGGACATTTTGCAGCAAAGTGTCTGACCTTACCACAATTGAAACATTTAAGTGGTAGCTTTCCTTTATACCGGTCGGATCCTCTTTTAAGCTTCCTGAAAAAGTTTGCTACTTCTGCATCTGAGTCTTCACTGGATTCTTTATGAGTAGTTGTTTCTTTTCCCTTTTTGGTGGTGTTGAATGCTGCTTCTTTCCTTAAGGAAGTATCACCGGTTGTTCTCATCTCATAGGCTGTCAGTGAGCCAAATAACTCATCCATTGTAAAAGTCTTCAGATCCTTGGCTTCTTCTATGGCAGACACCTTAGTATCATACTTGGGTGTGAGAGATCTAAGTACCTTCTTGACAAGTATCTCATCGACAATTTCTTCTCCAAGTCCTCTGATGGTGTTCACAGTTTCATCAAATCTGTGAAGGTAGTCTGCAATATTTTCATCATCTTTCATCTTGATGCCTTCAAGTTAGCCCCTTAGTGCTTGCAGCTTGGCCTCTTTACTTTTGCATCTCCTTCAAATAACCTCTGCAATTTATCCTGTCTCCTTGGCTGATACATAGTGCATGACTTTGACAAACTCATTATCAGAGAACCCGTTGAAGATAGAATGTTTGGCCTTTGAATTGTTCTCATACTCCTTTTTGGCATCCGGATCAGTGGGAGGAACACTAGGAACAACATACCCATTCTTGACAGACATCCACACATCAAAACCCAGAGAGGAAATATAGGTCTCCATTCTTCTGCTCTAGAAGGCATGGTTGGATCTATCAAACATGGGGGCTTCTGAGGAAGAAGACTCATTTATTGCCATTGTGTTCTATGTTCAGAATCTACCCAAGGTTCGAGAAATAACTGGGAACCTAGGCTCTGATACCAATTGTTGAACACAGAGTACCACTGAGAGGGGGGTGAAACAGTGGTTCCTAAACTTTTTGACTTTTCAAAGCAACTTCAGAAAATGAGTTATTAACTTAATCACTAAACAATCAAACCAGTCAAGCAAAAAGGAAAACTCAAGAGTTCAATCACATAAATGCAACCCACAACACGAGATATACGAGGAAACCCCAATATGGGAAAAACCTCGGTGAGAAATGCTGCTGGAGACTACTACTCCAATCTAGCCTCACAAGTAAAACACTGGATTACAAATATTTAGGGCACCAACCCAAGGAGCACCAACCCCTTATGTTTCAGGGCACCAAGAACCAACTTGGCGATGTGTATTGAAATACAATTTAGATACAGTTAAGGCTTCTTGTTGCAAATGAATTCTGCAACTCTTGATCAAATACCTTACTGTCGGTTGACTGTCTTTTCTCCTCCACTGAATCTCACACTACCGGTTGTGAGATTACTCTCTGATTCTCGACCTCTATTATCTCTCTCTCACAATATCACAACCCACTGAGTCACACTTGGATGTTGTCTTACTCTACCACACCTCATCAGTTTGCTTAACTATTGTACTATAGTTATATTGATACTCAATCAATGTCGATTAGACCCTCTCACCAGTTTGCTTGCTCACTTACTCTGCAACTTTTATAGAATAAATTCTAAGGCAAAATGATCCTCTTTTCCACTTTAGCTCTCTTCTCTCTTTTTTTTCTTTTGTTTTGCATCATCTTTCTCTGTTTCGAGCTCATATATTTATATCCATGGCTTCCCACCAAAAATGCATTTAAAAATAGAGCAGTTAGGGTTTCCTTTACTCGACACAATCTTCATGAGATCCGATCCAGTCTATCTTGGATCGATCACTTGTACTTGAGGAATGCATCTGTACATGTTTTCCATTATCCGATGCATACTTACTAAAGATAACAATCTTGTACATGATTTTC
Source organism: Cryptomeria japonica (assembly GCF_030272615.1). Classification (NCBI taxonomy): domain Eukaryota; kingdom Viridiplantae; phylum Streptophyta; class Pinopsida; order Cupressales; family Cupressaceae; genus Cryptomeria; species Cryptomeria japonica. The sequence continues at coordinate 609,960,983 of NC_081406.1, read as the reverse complement.
TACCTTGAAATATGTCAACTCATAAAACGCTCAGTTGTTTTCTTTTCGAGGTCTTCTTGTAGTCTGATTTCCTTTGCATTGATCCAGGCGCCAACTACTCCCTGATCTTCCTCTATTGTTCTTTCTTCTTTGAGCTGCATCAGTTAGTTACAATCCCATGATTTGTGGCTGGTTCATTAATATCAACTAGTTGTTTCAACAATCATGTCAATGGAGGCTTCACTGACCTCTGCATGTTTGCCATCTCAGCTCCACATGGCATCACAATGGTCAATCAATTAACTCACCGACACAAAGTTGGTTCATACTTGAACATTCATCAAACTCATACCGGTACATGCCTTTACCGGTGAGACCTACTCCTTCTTCTAACCGGTAGTGCACACTACACCAGCAACACATCTTCACCTTTGGTGGATTGTGATTACTTTAACATTTTGCCTCTTCATCATAAACAAGAAGCCAACCCCCAGACCAATTTATTTTCTCTACCGGCTTCCACTCAACATGGTAACACACACGCAACCTTCATCCCAGTTTCTGCCTTACCGGTAAGCCTTCCTTATGTCTACTCACTCTCATGTGTATTGCCATCATATCAGTCACCCCTTCTTACTTACCAGTGACCTTGCCAAGCTGGTTGACATCAATGACAACTTAATGCCAAAATTCCAACAAATGCTCCTATGTGGGTGCACCTAGATTTTAGCAAAGATTTCATTATTTATTTCTATGCTTTAGAGCACACTATGTCAGTCATCCTATTGCAAATGAATTAAAAAAAGACAGAGGCACATATCGCCTTCATGATTAATCCCATGAAGAAGCACAAATTGAACTACTCTCAAATAGAGAACCATGTGTTCACAGTGGTGAAAGTTGTAAAGCAATTTAGGCTCTATATTATCCATTCACATGTCATAGTGTTCTTGTTGGGTCTATTTGTTAAAGGCATCCTTACTCAACAAGGAATTAGATGCAATAAGAGAGGGACATGGGTGGCTAAGGTACATGAGTATGATATTGAAATTAGACCAATCGAATTGGTTAGAGGTCAAGGATTATATAGTTTAATAGAAAATAATGAGCCTGGAAGAAGAGATTCCTGAAGTGCTTTTAGTCAATCTACCGGACCCTTGGTTCTCTAATATATATTTTTATCTTACTTATAAGGAATGTCCTTCAAATTCATCCCCCAAGGAAAGGGGAGACTTAAGAATAAAACCAAGGAAATATTTGATCTAGAATGATACTCCATATAAGAGGGGCCTTGATGGAATGTTCTTGAGGTGTGTTGACAAAGATCAAAAACAAATTTTTTAAAGGCTTTTCATGAGGAAGCCTTTTGAGGCCACTACTCATCTATGGTCACAAACTTTAATATTCTGAGGTAGTGTTATTATTGGCCTAATATATTAAAAGATAGATATCATTGGGTATCAAAGTGTGATAAATATAAACAATTTACTAGAAAACCACAATTGGCTACACTCCCATTGAGACTAGTAGTAATTGAAGGGCTTTTCCAATAATGGAGCTTAGATTTTATAGGGCCAATCAATCCCTACTCTAAGGTTATACACTTCATCTTGATAGAAACAAATTATTTTAAAAATGGGTGGAGGTTATCCTTGTGAAATGAATTAGTTTTGAAGTGGTTTGTGATTTCATCAAGGAAAATATTGTGGTGCATTTTGGGGTTCCTTTGAAATTAGTGATTGACAATGCCACAATTTTTCTTCCTGAGAGGTGACATTCTCTTATTTTTAACATGGAACTACCCTATCTCATTCATCATATTATTACCCTCAATAGAATGAGTAGATAGAATCTAGTGACAATAATGAGGAAATTGGTCGATGAGAACTAGAGAAATTGACATAAGAAGGTGTATGAGGCCTTATGGGCTGATAGGACAACTTCAAAAGGTCCATAGGTATGTTTCCTTTTGAGTTAGTCTATGGGGTTGGAATCCCTATCTCTACTGTTGGAATTAGCTGCATCAAATTTGTAGGCTATGGTTGAAGATCAAGAATTTCAAAGCTCTTTAGAAAAGATAATTATGTACTTAACCAAAATCGAAAAATAGAGAGATGATATGGTTCAAAAAATTACTATACATCAAATGAGGGTGAAGAATATTTTTGGTAAGAAGGCTTGAGCTCAAAGTCTCATGGAGGGTTACATGTTGCTACTATAGGATAAAAGAAGAGAACCAAGAGGAGCTCATGAAAAGTTTGACCCAATATGAGAAGACTTGTTCAATATTTATCAGGTCTATATTCACAACACATTTAAATTGGCATAACTATATGGAACTATCTTGTCCCTTCCTTTCAATGGGCAAGATCTCAAGCTACACCAAATTTGAAGCAGGTAATCCCTATCTTGTACTATAGTAGTTTAGGTGTTTTCTATGTTCCATTTTTGGTGATGTGTGTGTCTTTTCTTATCCATTTTTTAGTTTTCTTTTCCTACCATGAGCTTTATAGAACCAAATATTCAAACTTGATGGCTTCCTTCTTGTCAATCTTTGTCCCTAGTCAGACCCAACCGCTACATATATTTCATTCTTTCCATTAAATTTGGTCTTACCCTCCATTTTATAAGTTTAGGTGAAATTTCATAATCATTTTAAGAACTCTTCAGGTTTTCTTGTAAGTTATAGAACACCCATCGCAGTTTGATAAGTTATCTTGAACCTGTGTTTTTTCCCTTTTTCTTGAGGCATATGTTAGTTTTAGGGCGAGTTCCATCTTCTTTGTTGTACTCTAATGCCTTCTTTGGCATTGAAATGTTGTTCAAAGTTTATCCGAATACATCAAACTTAAACGTCTGTGCCCTCTAACTTTTTCAATCATCCTTTGGTTCTAAGTTCAAAAAGTCATGTCGATCTCCGACAACTCATTCGACACCAATCCTACAATTCCAATTTCTTTCTCAAATTCTGACACGTAAGTGGGAGCTAAATTACATGTTATCTTTGATGTCTTGTATTTCCAAAGGAGGTATCAAATTATGACATTTGCACTTGAACTCATTTTCTTTCCTTATTAATGTCTTTTTGGTTCAAGTCGTCTAAGCCTTATAAGTTCAAAGTCAGTCATCAGACTCCGATAATGGTTCTTGAACCTTGCCAAAGCCTGAATATTCAATTGAAACTAAATCTTATAAAAATAAGATTCCAAAGATTTAAACATTTAGTTCCAAGACTTCGGGTCCTAAAGAGAGTTCTAGAACTAAGTTCAACCTCAACATATTGATGTGAACTATTAAATAAACCAACACTTAATTTCAAGGCATAAAGAAATAAAAATAAAAGATTGTGTTGGGTAGAGTTAATAATGAATACTAGAACTAAAGACGAAATCTAAAAGATATTTTTGAACTGATATGAAAGTGACACAATGACACAAATGGTGGGAAGTATTAAGAATTAATTATATAGTGCAGTAGTAAGTGGAGCATTTACTGCACTAGGATCAAATTTCAAAATACTTTCTTTATTTACCCAATTCTTCTATAAAAAATTCATGATACCAAGAAGAGAAGTAAGAAAAAATATTAGAGCACAACAAACAACCAAAGGCACCACCATTGTTGTAGAGAGGTCAAATTCTCATGACTACTAAGTAGCTAGTTGTCTTGAAAAAGAGTTTATATATGAAGAATTAAAAAATAAATCTAAGATAAGAAGGGGTTTTTTAGTTGAATTATTGTTGTGGGTTGCATTTAAAGTTGAAAAGCATGAATTTTAAGTATTTAGGGTACAAGCACCTAAACAGGCTCAAATTCTCACAACCAGAGATAGGGGACACATAATTGTGTCACATATATTTGAATCAATTTTAGAAAAGACCAGGAAATCACAGCCGACACCCAATCACACAAAGGTTAGCAAACAATAGTTGCATGAAGGAACTGTCATCCCAATTGTTGTACAATGCATAGAATTGGTGTTAGAATGCATCAACTGATATGACCCCAAAATTAGGGAGATTAAGACACAAGACAATGGTTATCATAACTCTCAACAAAGATACAATTCAAAATTTTTTTTGGCTCTCAAGCAGAGAAAAGTATGTAATTAGGTATTTACATTGTCTTGGTGTGAGTTAAATACCAAAACGGGTTATTATAAAAATGTGTTCACAAAAGAGTGGTTCGCTATGCCTAGGAAAGGAAAATCCAAATTATCTAAAACCATTCAAAAATCCTTTTTAAAAGGAGAAAATGCAGACATCATTGTCTTGTTACATAGACTTCAAGGGGATGAAGATGCCTTCAATTTGGACAAATGGATATTTTTCTTCATCCAAGTTATTAGTGTTGGAGAATCATATTTAGATTGAAAAGGATTAATTAGTGATCAATTACATGCCATGATAACTTAGTTTAGGCTAAATATATTTTTCTACAAGTCCTCTTATTTGATATTTTATTTATCTTACACCCAACATTGGGCGGGCTTTGATTTTGTGGAGGAATTTGATAATAACATTCAAATATATGACTTCTACCTTGACATGTAGTTGAATAAGAGTTATGCAAAATTTAGAAAGGTGAATAGCGCATTTACTATGAGGTTGGTAATGGAGTTGCAAGGCCATCCAAAATGGAGGATTTCACTAAAATAAACCACTTTGGTATGGTAGTTACTTCCTATAGTTTCCTACATTCACCTAAATAAAGGTAGGGGGTTTTGATGGTTTCTGCTTAAATATGCCCAGGTATGTAGAGGATAAGTTCATCATGATTGAACTCTGTAGATAGATTTGTGAAGCAATTAAAAGATATATCAAGAGGGAAAATCAACATCTAGTTTTTGATCACTCTAGGGATGTATTGTTGCAAAACACACTCGAATGCCTTAAACATTGTGAAGGTAATAGAGAAATATGATTTGGACACTTATGCTACCATGAGGCTAAAATTTGATAGGAAATATTTTGTAAAGGATAATTTGAATTTAGGTAGGTCCTTCAATCACATGGCCTAGTTGGAAGACTACTAGGAAGATTTCATAGGTGACCTTGAAGTGGGAAGAAGGGATTGGTCAAGAATGACCTTGAAATAAATAAATGATTACAAGCTTGAGTTGGATGCCAATGGTGTTGTTGATGAAAGATATGATATGACTAATCCTATCTATGTTTCTCATGTACAGATGTAGCCCCTAAACCCAATAGAATGGAATCTACTCGAAGAGGATGACTTGGATAGAAGGACTATTATCGTCCTAAGGAGGACTCAAGTTTGGGTTGCCAAAAGAAGGGTGATGTCTCAAAGACTATCCCAATATCAAAGAAAAAGTCAACAAGATAGAGAAACACTAGCAATGTAAATCCATCTTCCATAGAACCACTTGCACAAACACTACCCCCATGTAATCCAAGAGGAAATGGAGATGGTGTTGGATATTGTTGAGAAGTTTGCTGGAATGATGTGTTATCATTGATGTCAAAATATTTCTCTGTGTATTCTAATGTTGCAATCAGATTAAATCAGTTGGTTTGGCCAGTGTGTTGCAGATGAGTTGTTGCAGATTAAAGGGTTTTGAGATAAGTATCACTAGTTGATTCGGCTAAAGTTTCAATGGCTCGCATGATGATTTGATCAAGTTATGGGATCCGGTATCATGGTTGGTTTCTCAGTTTTTTGTGTTGTTCAGTGTTCTGTATTTTTCTCTGCATTGCAATATCTTGGTTTATAGATTTGGCAGAGTGTTTTGAACATTCATATGTGTCCTTAATTTAGATGGTTCATGATTTGGAGGTACGCAAGTGAATCTTTCAGTTTGACAGTTAGGTTAGTGAGTGTTCTTGAGGTTCGATATAATGATGATGAAGATTCTAGTAAGTGTTAATGTTGTAGTTGTTGTTGTTGTAATTCATGATGCTTGTGGATGTTTCTAGATTGTGTTCTATCGGTGTTGATGGTCCACATTGATCGTTGTGCACTTTATTGATAGGTTCCTCAATATGTTTGTGTTATGCGATGTTCTTGGCCGACCAGATCATTGTAGCGTGTTGCAGATGATTGAGGCAAAATTATTGGAGGTGTTTTATGTTCGAGGTGTTGATTTAGGTCCGTATGAATTGTTGTAGCATGTGTGGTTATGATCTTGTAATTTGTGATGAGTGTTGAGCCGACCTTGAAATATAGGTTGATGATTTGTATAAATATATATAATAGTAATATGTGAGATGTATCTGTGTGGTATCTGCAAGTGTATCCAAATGTGTGTGATTAGATAAGTGTGCAAGAAAGTGTTTTGATCTTTTAGAAGTATGAAGAAGTGTGGTAGAGTAGATCAGACTATGTGCTTAACTTGAACTGTAACCAGACATGAGGAGATGATCTTCTACCAGTTCATGATCTTCCGGATGTAATCCAAATGTTTTTGTAAGACAACGAGTCTTCCAAAGGGTTGTAGCCCTTCTTGTTATGTGATTTGAGCAGTGAGATCTAGGCAATGTTCCTGAATGCATGTACATTCCCCATTGTAATATTTCATATACTTCTAACATTGTATTATCTCATTGTGGGTAGGTTCCCATTTTGATTTTTCCCTTAACTGGGTTTTCCATAGCAAAAATCTTGGGGTTATGTGTGTTATTGATGTGGTGTTGATTTGTGCTTTCATTGTTAATTATCAGATCTGAAATTGTGTTTGAGAAAAGTAAATTTATGAGCAAACTGATTCACCCCCCTCTTAGTTTGTTGCATTGTTGCCAACAGATGGATAGCCACCAGGAAGGGATCAAGATCCCAAGAAAACTTGTGGAGATGGCTTTGCACTAGATACTAGAGTAGGGGAGCCAGAGAAAGAGCAAGGGGAGAAAGACAAAGAAGAATATAGAAAGGAAACAAAACCTAAGAAGAAAAAGGGAAAAGGGAAGGAGCCAACTCAAGATGTAGCACAAGACAATGCCATTAGTGGTGAGTCTAAATCCCCATTCCCTTCCTCTTTGCAAAAAATAGATAAGACCCCTCTGATTAACAGAACCATCTTCCTAAGTCCTAATTCCATATAGAGTGCTACCAAAACTTTGTCTTCGCCCACATGGCTTTAAAGATTCTTGTCTAATAAAAAAATAATTTAAGCCATTAGGCAACCTTCTAAGGATACCACTACTTATGATTAACCACCAAGCACATTTTGGATACTGGGCCTAGATTTTGTGGAACATCTACCTATGAAAATGATTTCGAAGAATAACTTTATTTTGTTCAGGGCAGGTGATCTTCATGCATTATCAACAAATAATAAACATTGGGATTTTGAAGGAACTCATATCAAATGTGGCAATCTGCTCTTTGCTTATGACATTTCCATATGCATCCTCATCAGATCCATGAAACTGTACTTGTTTGAAATATTTTTGTGCTGCTAATACAACAAATGTGTTTATTTTAGCTTAACAGGAAAAGAATATATATTTCCTTGATTTTTTGTTAATTTTCAAAAATGGCTTAAAGCTGCAATATTTTTGCCTCATGTTTTTGAATGCATGGGAAATATTGAAGCATCGTTTGAAATTTGAATACTTAACAGTTCACAGCAAGCAGCAGGCATTTTAACTACTGAGATAGAAGTGGAATCTTATTACAAATCTTCAGGGATATATCTTGACTGTGAAGGAGAATCTTTTATCTTCTAACTAATCTATTTCTGCATGGCATGTTGATGTGGCATTTTCTTCGATCAGATTTGGTGATGTTATTTCCTTGAGAACCTTTCTTCTAACTTGATTGTATAGCACTTCAGCATCATCTTGGTCCTCAGGCTTCTGCTAGCTCTTCAGCTCCACAACCATGCAATGATCATCTTTAGGTAGTTTTGTCATTTCCATAGCTGTGCACTTGCATGCATCTGTTCCATCTTTCTTTTTCTTTTTGACAGTATCTCATTTCATTTGGCCTTCCACTCTCTTGTAGCTTCTAGCATTATCTTCTATATTCTGCATTTGTGGTATTTTAGTTTAAAATTTGTGACCTTGAGTGCTTAATCATTTAGAGTTTTAGACTGTGTTTGAACACACGTGGATGGTGGTATTTAGCTGCTAGGTGTTTAGACAATGTTGAACTGATTTTTAAAAATTTGAGTCTATAATGCCCATAGTTAAATGACTGTAATTAGTCATGGTCTGTTGTGGTCTGTTGGATACTCATACAACCACCCTGCTAAAGAAGGTAGTTTTATTTTATTTATTTTTATCACATGTTACAATCTTTCACTGCCTATCTGGGGTTTCTTATACAAGTGTACAAGTCCTTGAGTAAATTATAAAGGGATATTGCCTGGCGTGCTGCAAAGTTTCTAGGGCAATGCACTCACTATCAGTTTATCTGTACTACCAATCTGAGCTGAATGAATTTTCCCATCAGAGAGAGTTGGCTGTCCTTGCATGGATTGATGCATTATGCTTTCCTTCTCCTCAATGCTATGTTCTTGAATCAGAATTTCAGTAGTTGTCTTGCCTTCTTACCTGATTGATTGATTGCAGTTCATTCTGGTGTCTTGGTTTTGAGGTTTGGGTTTGCTAATGAGAGGGCTGTATTAAACTTGTTATGTATATTGTTCTATTGGCTATGGGCTTGCTCATATACCTGTATTTATGTTTGTTATTGCTTGTAATGGTTGACAAATCTTAAGTCTGCATCTTGAATTAATGGAAATTACCTAAATTTTTCATTCATGTTTATAGAATTTAGGCATCTTTCTTCTTTGAATGCCAGAAGCATGTTCTAAAGTATGAACTAAGATTAACGGGTTTAGATTCTAACTTAAGAGTTGCACAATTTGGTTTAAAATGCTATGAGCATTTGAAGTTTAGTTTGTTACATGTACTACAATGCTGTTGGTTGTAACTTTTCATCAGAGCTTTCTGTTGCCTTACATATTTGAAATTTATTCATGCCAATATTATTTTGATGCAGACGCAATAACACTCATATGAGTGAAGCTCAGCGGAGTGCTCTTAATGCACTTTTATATCGTACTGGGGATCAATCCAGAGACATAGTGCTTGCTCCTGCAACAAATCGGCCAGGTGATCTTGATTCAGCTGTTACTGATCGTGTTGACGAGGTTCTTGAGTTCGCTCTTCCAGGAGAAGAGGAACGGCTTAAGTTATTAAAACTATATTTGGAGAAGTACATTGCACAGGCAGGCAGTACTAGAACTAGATGGGCATCTTTCTTTAAGGGTAGGCAACAAAAGATAGAGATAAAGGGTATATCAGAAGATGTTCTCCGTGAGGTTGCTGTCAAAACTGAAGGATTCTCTGGCCGAGAAATAGCGAAGATGATGGCCAGTGTGCAAGCTGCTGTCTATGGTAGTTTCGATTGTGTTCTTGATGCCAACCTTTTTAGAGAAGTGGTGGATTACAAGGTTGCAGAGCACTACCAACGAAAGAAGCTTGCTGCTGAAAGTAAAGCTTGACACTTCCTGATAGGCAAAATTTAACACGTAGAATGAATCTTATGCCAAGTTGAGTGAGGGTACAGAGATGGTTGATAACAACTCAGCTCTTTCACCACTGCCCTTACATTTTCAACATGTGGTTCAAGAATGTTTTGCAGTGCTTAAATCTTTTTTTAGGTGAAGAGGAGAAAAATACATTTATTTAAATCTGTTCTTCAATTTAGATGGTAAAGAGATCTGGCAAAGAATATAGATGATAGGAAAATTCATTAAGCTCATTTTCCATGTGGAGAGCAATATTTTTTCACAGGCCATGAGAATTCGATTTGATTGTAAAGAATTTAATGTGAGCAGTCGGGAGTTTTTAAAGCCCTAGATCTACCTATATTTATTTAATTCTTCAAGGGCTGAGGTAAATCTGAACTTTCAGCATCTAAAATTCATTTTTTTTATTATGTATGAATTATGAAGATCATGCGTTCTATTTTACCATTCAAAATCTGGACTCCCTAACCTACCTTCAAAAAGAAAAACTGTTTACTTCTATGTCAAGCTTGATATTCTATCTTAATTAGTCTTACTCGACTTACTGAAACCTATTTTATCGTTCATTGATTTATACAGCTATGGTTGTGGTCACAAATAGTTTAATGTTTTTGAGAAGCAAAAGTTTCAAACAATTGGAATGGAATAATCGAAAGGATGAATGTTCATTCAAGCAGGTAAATTTGAAGTCTGCGTAAAATGTTGTTTTGTTCTTCTGAGGACAGTGAAGAAATGGCTGTAGTTAGGAATTATTATAAGTTTAAGTGGAAAGGGTTGGACGCAGATGTGTTGGTTGATTTTTTCCACTGCAATAGTCATTTATTTACAGTGGAGCTTGACCAGTATCTGTACTGAATAGTAACAACAAAATATTGATAATGGCCATCACCCAATAAAACATTCTTCCTGTTGTTCTTTCTATGTTTGATGACCATTGGATATATTATAATTTATATTTTGGTACATATGTCTAGAAAATATTTTATTTTTGACCATATTTCAAGGATTTTAATATAAAATAGCTGATTAGGGTCTTGATGTGGCTTTACTACACGGCCATGGTTTTGGTATGCCTTTACCACATGGTCATGCTTTCGTGTGAGGAATAAGAAAGAGAAATTCCTAAAGTGGTTTAAATGATAGAATACAGGATGGTGTAGGTGCTTTGAAACAATGTGGAACGAATCTGCATTGTCTCTGTACCAGTTACTTTCGGCACTTTGGTGAATGGCAGTAAAATCGATGAATTCTCAAAACTAGATAGTGACATGTACTAGATGCAGACCATGCATTTACAGTTATCCTGATTCCTGATAGCTTACAAAAAGAGTCAGAAAATCTTATGTCTTATCATTCAATAAACAGACAAGACATTGCTTGCAGCAGATCATATGAAGAAATCTGTATGTAATACCTTGGTTCCTTTGTGGCTGAACATTTAGTGTATTGACAAGCTGCTGAAACTGAAAATCATACAGTCAACGTTTATTTAAAATTTTAAATGTTTCATGGGATGGTTTAGATTGCTTCCACATAATATGGAATGAATTTGCATAGCCCCCGCACCAGTTATATAAGGCAATTTGGTGGAAGGCAATAAAAATAATAAATTTTCCCTAGATATTGACAGGTAAATGGATGCAGACCATGTATTTGCATGTATCCAGGTAGGTTGCGAAAGAGTCATTAGGAGACCTAATGTCCTATTATACAATCTGAAATAAGGATATATGACATCGCTAGGACCAGATCATGTGAAGAAATCTGTGGGGCATACTTTGGTACCGTGTGTCTTAGGTTTTAGCATGGTGAAAATATTTAAAACTTAAAACCATCCAATAACATGGGTTTAAATGTTTATTTCTAAAATTTATTGAAAGAATAAAGGCTGATGGAAGCTTGGTTTTAAAATTACCAGATTATAAATGGGAAACAGTCATGGATAATCAAGGTCTTGAAATAACTATACTTTTGCCAAACAAATACTATTAGGGCCAATGCAATGACTAGAGCTAAATTGCAAATATAGAATAGCATGCATATTCAGCGTCTGGTCCTTGGCCAAAGCTAGAAGCAAACCACATTTATGGAATGAATAAATCTCCAAATATGAAGGGGAGGGCACCTTAAATATGTATTATATATGGTGTTCCCACATCATTTCACTCTGTATGAAGTTTCCATCTCCACGGTAACTCTTGTTCGTTCTGGCCATAAAAATCTTTGAATTTTAGGTTAACTTATTCCCCTTGTTTCAGAAAATGTAGCAGTCATTTCTATAGAAACTTGATGAAAAATCACACAACTTAACCATTATTATTAATAGGCATGGTTTAGGAGTTTATAATCCTCTTTGGGTGTTCGTTGAGAGACAAGAATACAGAGGTTAAGGGTCTTTCTGTTTGCCTATACTGAGTCTGGTATTAGCAATGTTATTGTTAGTTTTCATGCATCTGTTATGCCTGACACAATTGCTCCGTCTCCTTATCTCCCCAGCTCATCTTAGCTCTCCACCATGTGAAAATCACAAATTCTTGACCATCAATCTATACAAGAAACTGCTAATATTTCTAAAAACAAAAAAATTCCAAAACAAAAAAGAACTTCTGAAATTTGGAAGATAAAAATAGCATAAAAATGGGGCATGACGTTACTTTGGGCAATTGGTTTCTAGAATACTTTAAACCCCAACTTCTCTCAACATATTTTTTAGGATACTCTGTTCCTTATACTAATTGATGCTGTAGTAATACAATCTATACATCAATATAAAATATCTGTGTAATTAAAAGCCATTAGGAAAATAGTTAGTATCAGAATTTGGATGTTAAACTTTGAGGATGAAGAGGCAAATAGGAATTTGAAGATGATGGCAGAACCTCTGCTATGTCATAGATGCTCAAACTTGAGTTGTATCTAGTATTTCTATGAACTTTCTACGCTACGATTGTTTAATTGTTGTTCTTTTCATTCACTGTTAATCCTTATGCCTTCTCTTAGAACTTTATTCAACTTAGTCCACTGATTATATTTGTGAATCAGATGGGAGGATTTGCTGCACTAGAATTTATGTCCTTATTTTTTGTTTTGTTATTATGAAGATTTTCAAATAAATGTCTTTTGAATTGCATTATAAAGAGTTTGGCTCTTGTAAAGAAGTCTCAGACACACAATTAAACTACTAGATTTGGTTAGCAAAACAAGTTGATTGTGGTAGCTGAGTGCGTGTTTTTTTTTCTGATTTCCTTGTTTTTCCTTGCAATTGTTATCCCAGTGCCAATCTAGCCAAAAAAATACTTCCTCAGTTCCCTTGACTTGTAACGAAGGAATGACATGCCACTAGATACAAGCAGATATGGAGTAGCAAAAATTTTCAACTCTGAAATATAAACTAGCTTGATTTCAGAACTATAGTAAATATGGGCTGTTTTTGAGGTCACCACTCAGCTTAATTTATTCTATAATGTGCATGATGTTCTATCCAAAAAAAAAAAAAAAGTTTCAGAAAATAGACTCTATTGAGATTGAACGACTCTAGCAGTCATATGGCAAAGCCCAGTGTTGCTGGCAAACAATGCTCTAAATGTACTCAATTAACACATCTAACCAAACATTAAAAAGATTGTCGTACAGTTGAGAAAAATTTGAATCAAAAGCTTGGTTCTGTTTACCTGCCTATTATTGCATCCATGGCTTGAGGGATGGCCTGCACAATCTCCAAATGTTTTTGGTAGTTGTCATGGCTTTCAGCGAGTAAGTACAAAAGATAGAAAGGCCCCAATGATTGAGTGGGTTTGAGAGCTATATTTTATGGTGTGTAGAAACCAAGCTAGTGTTAAGAAAGGAAGGTCTGTTCAAGCCTTCAGGCAGATCAAATGGATGCAAATAGGATGAAGAATGGACATAGACTTGGGAGCCAAGTAGGGAGCCATCAAACTTATTCAAATTTCTTCACTCCTTTATTACCCCCCTCAGTTGACCCGATCTGCAGTTTTTCGTTACAAATTGTTAACTTTAGAATGTTAACAATATAATGTTAAAATAACTTGTTTAGGGTTAAGCTTGCTTAATGTTTGGGGTTAACTTGTTTAATTGTCTAGGATTGTTTAAACACATTGAGTATTTTGAGAGATTGTAAAACAAGATTAAATAAATGATTGGAGCGGCAATGTAGAGAGTATGGGAAACAATGCTCAATAAATAGGATGATTGAATTCAAGGACTAGGTGTTACAAGTGTATCGTGGGCTGAGCTTAATGGCTCCTTTTTTGGACCTTGTGAGAACGATGAGGACATGATGTATAGATAAGTTGGACCTCCAAATAACATTTTTATTTAGATAGGATGTTAAACCATTATGACAAAAATATTGCCTTAAAATGACACCCCAAGGGTTCCTCACATGTTTAGTTGTTGTCCACAACTATTGGGTCCTTTACAATAGATCTCGAACTAGTATACATGATAATGGAAAACACTTTGTGGCCAAGGTAGAGATATAGTGAATGTACAATGTGGCCTTTTTCTTTTTCTTGAAAGATAGTTCCAACTATAATAAAGCAACCTTGTATGTGCTTCCCACAAATATATGGGGCTTAAGGTGTCAATGGCTAATATTGTTATATTATAAGAAGCCACCAAATGCTTCCAAGTAATTTGATATGATGGTCTCATCCCATTGCTTAGAAGAGAGCCTAAAAAAAATTCCATGGTGTAGATCATATGATTGCTTTTAGGGTATAATCCATGCTTTTCTAGTTTCTCTTGTATTTTTCTCATTGTGTTACGATAATTATGATTCTTCAAAATTGATTTTAATCCAGGTTTTTTAGAGGAGAAATGTGCATACCTTGTCCTTTTACTCTCGTTTTACACTAATCGTTGGTTCTATCTTACAAACGTTTCTTTATGCTCAATTTTCCTTGTTTCGCATGTAAGTTGACCACAATCTTGAACTTAGCCCTTACCATGCATAATCTACTATTATAGAATTATGATACATGAGACTAGACCATAGGTATAGTCCTCTCAATTAAAATTGCCTCCTAGATAGGAACACCCACATGTCTTGGTTGTTTGAATTCAAAATCACTTTTTATTCTTTCTCAAAGTGACCATTTTGAAAAATAATGACTGTTAATCATCAACTTGCATTCCAAAACATTTTCAGTTGGGCATCACATATCTATTAAGGACAAGTCCTAGCTCGTTAGTTTATCATGGGATTGTCACATTAGATTATTATACAATGCATTAGAATATCACTTACATTGCATCAACACTTTACACAAGTGGTTACTACACTATTGATTCATCATTTAGGCATATTGCATTTATGCTTAGCATGCATTCAATCTTGTTCATTGGCAATAGGGATTGCTTTAACAAAGTAGTAACCTTTGTAATGTGCTTCTTAGCACAAATCATTTTTAAATTCATAGGAGAACAAGTTTAGAAACCACTAGTAGTAGAGGAGACAACTATGCCACCAAGACCAAACCATGCCAAAAAGACTAAACAACATGCTTTGACCTCTTTAGGACACTAGAGACCTCATTATCAATGTGTATTTGTTTTAGGATCATCATGTCATTTTTTAGATTTTAGCCTCTTCAAGTGCAACATTGATGGTTGCACTTGAAATAAGTCAGCCATGCTTACCCTGTTTATTTTTAGTTATCATTCTCAACATTTTGAATACTGTTGTTTAGTTTTCTATTTTATATTAGTTAATTGGGCCTAAATTATGAAATGGGGCATATATTTATTTCCCTACATTTTGGTGAACCTAATGTTGCAAAACCCACTTATTGCTTTGCCCCAAGGTTTTAACTTATACCAATATTGAGATTTAAATTTAATTTTTTTGAATCTTCTCATCTTGTTTTTAGATCTAAAAGTTACTATCTATCACATATACATGACACAAGCTATGCTTACCCTATATGGATGACACAAAGTTAACTCTCATGATTCATATGAGACAAGTGACGATGAACATTCCCTTTGATAATTTTTTTCTTTTAATATTTTTCATTTGCTTGTATTTTTCCAATGGATTTGGAATGATGAAAAACAATGGGATGTCTATAACCCACTTTCATTTATGTTGAGCAAAAACATAACTACCTTTTATTTTGGGTTTATGTTTGGAGTTTTGATTGAATCAGAAGTGTTGTGCTCACCTCTCATTGAACGCCCTCCTTTTACCATAGCTTATTTCATCTTTTTGATTGACACTTTTTGTGTTCCCCCTTAATTGTTATTTCCTCTTTCTGCATTTTTGGTTTTAGCCTTTCTATTAACCCTTGCTTCTTCTCTCACCTTCACCTCTTATTTCCATCTATTTTTCACTTTTATAACTTTCCATTACACACACCATTTTGTTTGGCTTCCTCATGTGGGGCCATCGATTGATACTATTTTTCAAGTCAAGCATTTCTTGCTCTCCCTTTATAGAGCATACATAGCATCTATGATTATTTCATACTTTTACATGGTTAGGTCTTATAGGGTATGCTTTTCATACCTTTTGCAAGTTAATATCATTTTGATGGCATTTCTTTTGTGGCCCTTCCATACATTATATCTAACACCATTTTCTCATTTATCTACTTAAATGAGCACATAAAACATGACATAGTTAACTTCTCACACTCACATGATTACATTTGGTATGAGACCACCTTATTATAGCCTATGCTTGCCCTTTACATTGAGGGGAACTTGGGGCACACCCTTTAAACATACTGTTTCACATGGTTTTGTTATTACGCTGTCTATTGTACACTTGTTATGTTGTTTTCACATGCTTTCTTGACAAATTATATTGTTATGTCATGATATCTCACACTGTCTTTATCACGTTTCTTAATGTACACATCATACATACTGTATATCATATTGCTCTTACACATTAACACTTGTTACATGAACACTTCACAATTCCCTCACTTGTCCTCATACTTGGGAGCAAATTTTGGGGAATTCTTTGCTCATCACCACATGATCTCTTACAAGTTTAAATCATTTGTTTTTGCATACTAGGGCCAACATATTGCTATGTGGCTGTTACACCTTTCGTCTTTTGAAATCAAAGCCATCATAATGCATGCACTCTAATTAGGGGCCGATTTAGTTACATGTTCATGACCGTCTCTTACATGTTTTTGATTATTAAAGCAGCGTTAACTAGGATGCTGACCCTTAACTAGGGCACTGACCGTCTCTTACATGTTGCTTCCATATATGTATTAGTTTTACATGGTTCGTGCTTGTATCCACACTACATTTTTCCTTTTACACATTGTCAAATACATGTCCAGAAAAATGCAATTGTTTATGATGATATTTTTCATGCTTTCAATGTAGATTTTAAAGGTGCCACTAATGACGCGTATAGGTTTGGAGATGCAACTCTGTTAAAACATGATAAAATAGTGAGAAATCATCCTTACCTTGTAACATTGAATCTATTTGCTTATTTCATTTACTGTTTTCACTTATGGCCCTATAATAAAAGCATTGTGTTTATGCTCAGTTTGCCTTGTTTTAGTAGATATTAGCGGTTATTCTAAACCTAACCTCTGTGTTGCTTAATCCATCAATGTAGATCATGACTAGTCCATCTCTCTAGATTATCAGCTAGAACTAGCTTGCAGGTGTGCGTCTGCACTTGGGTAGGACCACCCATATGGCATGGATTCAATCTTGTTCAGGCAAGGAGGATTTACTACTTACCAAGGAAGTTACATACTATCCTTTTTGACACTTGCAGTCTCTCCAAGGTGCTTCTTTGCATCACCCATCTTCAGACATGTAGGCAAACGAGTTTTTGAAGTGAGTAGCAAGCTAAGAAGAAAATCACACACATAAGTATGTCTAATGCACTGGAAATCTCAACATCTATTCGTTCATACTTTTTGATAGTCATTCTATTATTAGATTTAGGTTTTCTCGCGTCAATCATAGTATAGCTGTTGATCTAAAGGTAAAATTAAAGCTCAGGCTCAAAATAGTTAAATCACTCCTTTCCCATTTATTTTCAATTATCATTCTCAATTGTATATATCGTTTTATATTAATTTACTAGGCCTAGGCCACTCTCAAACATTTAGTAGAAGAGTAATTATACTGTTCTGTAAATACGCTTTTATATACGCTCTCTCAAAATATTCTTATTCCATGCAAGAATTTCGCACAATATGATGCCTTCAATGGATTTGGAATTGAAGTAGAAACAAAAAGATTTTGAAATAAATGCACATCTTGATTTTGAAGAGGGAGATTAATTTGATTGTGATAGAGACCCCATTTTTCTAAAATTTAATACTATATATGAAAACAAATGAGTGTGTATAAGAGATCATGAATGAGATCGTATATAAAGTTGGATGTTGAGTGTTGATGTAGTTAGATGAGGTTGATGCTAACTTGCAAAATGTTATTAGTTAGATATGTAAATATGTTGTCCTCAACGCACGTGATGTATGTGATATGTTGACTTGTCAATGATTACTAGAGAGGGGTTACTCCACTAATTACACACCCCAGACACATAATCCAAGGCCATTTAGGACCCCTCCAAGAACATAATGAGTGTACAATATTTAGTTATAGAAAGACTTAAGAACATGAAAATGTGTCCAAGTTACTTGATTCTAGGACCCCTTGAAGATCTTAAATGTGTCCAAAGTGGTATGAAACATGAAGTGTTATTATATGCACTTTTTATCTCTACAAGTGTATAATGGTCTGATTGGCTGGTTGAGAATTCCATTCAATGGTTTGACTTGCTAGTTAAGGATTCCATGCTTACATTGAAATGGCAATTTATGAAAGCTTGAGGGTTCAATTTATTTGCATAATTTGTTAAAAAATGTCTTTTTGATAATTTATGAGGGTTTCTATTGGAGCCTCCACCCAAACAAGAGCTAGAAAGAAAACTACAACCACCAATAAACACAATAGCCATCAAGCTAAGAATTACTTAAATAAAAACAAGACTAAAAACTAGATCCAACAACAACAAAAACAACTCAAAGAAGGAACTATCAACCTAAGCTACTCTTTTACTATAATAATAAAGGATTGCATGCCTAAGTGCTCTTTTGTAGATGTAGCCTTTTTGTTCCAAACCTAAGTCTAACCAACATATGTATCCTCGTACACAATCTAAATAATCTATCAAAACAAAAGGAGATTTCTTGGATTATAATTTTAATTTGTGCATTAGGGATATTTTGCATCACATGATCTAAGGAACCTTTTCATGTACAATTTAAGGTTGTAGAAGTTGTTACATTAGTTCAAACTTTGAGGAGAGGAAGAGGTATAGGAACAATCAAAGACTAAGAGGGATCCTTAGTTAAATGAGGTGATGATTAAACCACATGAAAAAAGAGGAGGCAAACTAGATTGAGCCATTAGTAGAAAAGAAGTGCACAACCTAGGAAAAAGGAGGCAAAAATCTTAGACCATATTTAGGAACAAAAGGGACCTCTACAATTGTATCCTTGCAAGGAAAGTTTGATGAAGGATAATTAATGCAAACCAATTGATATTTTCACCATACGCTTTTCCACCAAGTACAAGAGGGACACCTTTTCGTCACTTTTCATGGATAATAATTTTTTGTGAGTAAAGGGAAAAAACATTTGCAATGAGAAGCTATTTTTTCATAGTCTAGAGGTTGCTTCCTTATTTTGTCACCGAATAGTAATATTATCTTATTTGGGAGGCTATTAGAAAATAACCACCTAGGGTTAATGATCCTTTCTAGTTCAACACCTTAAAAACTTTTGAAATTGCATTCAAGAACAAACCCTTTAATGCACTTAGTTTACAACAAGTAGACACATTGATATTATCCAAAGGAGAGGGTGAAATGTATGAATAAAGAACCACAAACAAACAGTCCAAGGAAGTTGTAGAAGTCATGATCACCCTTACTATCCTTAATATTCCAAGGAGAATATTTCTTAGCATTATTAGGAATCATAGGTTAGTATTAATGACAATTAAATAATTAAATAATTATATTAAGAGGCAAAAACTATAAGCATATCATGGTTGTGAAAGAAAAACTTATTTAGAGAGCATTTAAATAAAAAACATTGTTAAATCTTAAATAAAATAAAATATGTAGTAAATGAAATCTATATAGTAAAGTGAAATAAAAATACTAAAATTTTAAATATACAATAAATAAAATAGATCTATAGTAAAATAAAGTAAATATATCAAAATTTTAAAATGTAATAAATAAAATATAGAGTAAAATAAAATACACTAAAAAAAATAGGTCTATATTCTAATTTATTATTTGAGTATTGCAGGCATAAGTTTTCCACAAACAATATTGTAATAGAGTCGCTTCTAGATTTGCTATGTATGTTTGTCAAATCGACATTTCAGATCACACTCACCATCATTGGGAATAGGAAAGTGAAGGAATGAGATGCAAACTTGTGCTTAAAAAGATTAGGCATGGTGTGAAGAGGACTTGAAAGCAAGGGGAAAAAAAAAGTTTTTTATATTTTTTATATTGAGCAATCTAATGTTTTAATATTAAAGGGAAATATCCTAATTTAAAATTAAAACAAAGATACTAAGCCTAATTATGGAAAAATAATAAAAGAGGAAAATTTATTTAAAAAGGTTTGAGAAATTGAAGAAGAAAATTATAAAGGAAAGAAAATTAGAAGAGACGAAGTTAGAGAGGATATAAGAGTAATTGGTTTGAGAAATCTTGAAGAAAAAATTATGAAGTAAAAGAAAGAAAATTATAAGAGAAAGTGAAAAGGGGGACAAGAAGAATTGGATTAATTATTTATTGAAAAGACCTAAATGTCTTGATTTAAAAATAAATCACATCTAGATAATGATGACTATTAGAAGATAAAAATATGAGTTACATAATAGACAAATGGAGAAAGAGGTTTCAGAGAAGATGGTATAAGATTGCACTATGAATTGACAAATCAAGGGTATGAGAGAAAGATAAAAGAAGAAGAGGGCTAAGGAAAAAGAAATAGAAAAGGGCCCGTAACCAATAAGTATGGCGGGGTGGAGCGAGATGACAACATAGTAAGGGTATAAGAGAAAGGGAGAGAAAGGAGTGGAGAAGATGAAGTAGGACAGGGGAAGTTGAACAAAAATCAAGAATGATTAGAGTGGTTGGAGATAGATGTTAACAATGGGTCCCAAGAAGGACTAATATGCCAACCCTCATCTTGATTGAGATTGGTGGGGTGACCTCTAATAAGGATGGCGTCAAGAAGATTCCTTTTAAAAATAATATTTTCCTTAATAAGACTTGGTTGTTCTCCGTGAAAATGTGATGGTGGTAGGGGATTGCTCAACTAGGATAGATATGGTGATGCGATTATGCCTAATGTCAACACTTTGTTCTTTAATCCTAGTGTTGATAAATTTGCCCATTTCCCTAATATAAAAAGAACCACAAGAGCAAACAACCTAATAGACACCAAAATGGAGCTCAAATCACATAATATCTTTGATTGATGGCATGCTATTTTTGGTAGTGGACATTAGTTTGAAGGAGCAAGTGAGGCCCTTTTTGTGAAGGGATTTTTAAATCTTATTAGAGAGGCCCCCAACAAAGGGGAGAATAGCTAAGTTAGGAACATCAAGAACTACCAATTTAGGCTTAGGATGAACAAGAGTCTTGGCAAGGGATAGAGCTCTATGAATGCTCCGATTATTGTAGCCATTCATCTTGAACACTTGGAAACAATGATAGAGCTCTAGGTCAATATTCACATCATCACAAATTCGTTAAGCTCGAGTGCCTAATATCTCAAGGAGATCAACTGATTGGCTTGGATGGTGGTGAGAAGAGGCATGTAGGTGTAAATTAGTGTGTGTGGATTTCCATAAGAATTGACAACCCAAGAAGCCATCTTTTTTTCTAAGGATGAGGACATCAAGGAAGGAGAGTTCTTTATTGGACTCAAGTTGTATAGTTATTTATCTCTCACCCTCGGGTTTTCGATTCATAGTGCAATCTTATGAAATATTCTCTCAAACCTCTTTTTACATTTGTCTCTTTTGTAACTCTTTTCTTTGTCTTCTAATAATCATCATAGATCTAAGGGTTCATTGGCACACAGAGAAATAGTTGAAGAATATTGTTCAATTGGAAAAAAGAAATTGAATAGAAATACTCACTTGAATGAGCATTCCCACCTGATGTAATATGAAATGATCACATGTCTAACAACACACAATCTTTTGAAAACAATGTTCACTCACTCTTGCAGGTCCAGCAATTTCTAGTACATTGCACCTTTGACCAATAGGAACGTGACACCTCATCATTTGATCACCATGAAACCATTGTAATAGCTAATTACAACACCATGAATTATATCATGTTGCTTACAAGGAAAAATGTGTCATAAACATATAGCCATATAATAAACACTCAAGCTAGTCATTAGCAAGCTATTAGTTAATTGATCACATCTTTGACATAAGAGCACTAGTTTATTTAAGGGAGACTAACTATATCAAGTCAATAGGTCATTAGAACTTAAAGTGTAGGACATAACAAAGGGATTAGACACTCCATAAAAATTTGCTATAGATAATATTTTGAAGCTCATATGATATAAGGGGTTATGTTCAATACACAAGCCTGATATAGTTTTAAACTAAAAAAATATTCAATGGTGCCCATGTAATCTCTTGAATAAGTTTTAATCGTGGAGCTATAAAATAAACCCAATATATAATAAACATTAGATATAAGATTGGTGACAAACACACATGTCCCATATTTATCTAAACTAGGGACATCCTCTATAAGTTATAATGGATCTTTGGGTTGTTTGCTCCATTCATACATATCATAGCCTTGTAAATGGTTGGTTCAAGAGTACCTAGTTTGGCTCACAAAATCATTGTGCATTTATAGTTAAACCCATAATTGCACCTTACAAACATTTTCAAAACTCTTAAAACATAACCTAGATATTCTTTCTTTTTAAATAATTTGATTTATTCCTTTAGTTTAATACATGTTCGTTGAAACTTGATCCTTTGTATTTTTTTAATAACAAATTGTTAATCAATTATTAGCATTGGCCATTAATCTACCTACTTTGATTATCATCATCTCCCCCACATACCTCTAACCTTTAAGGCCCATTGGATTAAAATTCATCTAATGATCCAATTTTCTTTGATAGTCCACAATACCACCTTTAAGGTCTATTGAATCAAAATTCATCTAATGCCTCAATTTTCTTTGATGGTTCACAATACTACCTTTAAGGCCCATTGGATTAAAATTCATCAAACAACCCAATTTTCTTTGATAGTTCACAATACTAACTTTAAGATCCATTAGATTAAAATTTATCTAATGACCCAGTTTTCTTTGATAGTTCACAATACTTCTTTTAATCACTTCAAAGATCAGTATCATTTAGTAATTGTGTGGTTCATAATGCTAATGATGTGTCCAATACATATAAGAAATGGATCTTATGGAACCCAGCTAATCTTAGAACTCTCCTTTAAAATGTTTCTATCACTTGTGATAACATTTGATATATATATATATAAATAAAATAGGGTCCCACTACCATGCCTTTTGCCAAAGTGAATGTCTCAAATGAATTGGGATCTCGATTCGAAAAACTATTAATTTTTTAAAAAAATCGGGATCTACCTACTCGGAATCCCGATTCAAAGAGCATTTAGCCACCCGCCAACCCCTCTAGGTAGGTTTTTTTCCCTCCTTTTCTTCTTGTTTTATTTTTTATGTATTTTTTTCAATTTTAAATGAAAAATTATTGTTTTGTTTAGGTTTTTATAATATTTTTTTAAGGTTTTAATATTAAAGGAATTTAGAGTTTTACGTTTAGTCATGTTTTTAAATTTATGTAGTTCATATATATATATATATATATATATATATATATATATATAGAGTAAAATAATTTGTTTTTGCATAATCAATGAAAGCAAAAAAATAAGAATGAAAACGAAAACAAAAACTAAAATGAAATTCAAACCCAAACCATAGGCATAAAAGAGGAAATCGAAAACAGAAGTCAAAACCAAAACCAAAATAAAAACCCATATTAGATAGGACCCCTTGAAATCCTATTGGATAGGACTCCTTGACATTCTTGATCATGACCCAGGCTTAAACTTTCACACTTGATATGTACTTAACAATTAGACATATAAGTACACTAAAAACCCCTTAATCTCTTTCAATGTGTACTTTCAACATTTAGGATTAGGACCTCCAGTTGAATTAGGAAGAGCCTTATGATTTCATTTATCTAATCACATTGAAATCCCCTTAAGCCATCGTATAATGACCCCCTTAAGACACATGAACTAGATCTTAACCTAGGACAAGCCTTTCCATTCTAGGATGGTCCTTGACATGTTATAGGCTTAAGCATTCATAGGACCCCTCAAGACATGTTAATTATCACATGACCCCTTAGGTATGCATTATCACATGACCCCTTAAGACATTAATTATCACATGACCCCTTATACTTTCAATGTACATGTACCTGACATTCAGGATCTCATTTGGACCTCTACCTGAAATACGTCCCCTTAAGATCACACATGATTGTCCCTTAAAACATTCATTATCACACATGACCCCTTAGACATGCTAATTATCACATGACCCCTTCTAATTTCAATGTATATTTCCTTGACATTCAAGACCTTAGGACCTCTCTAAGCTATAATAGGACCCCTTAAGACATCCTCGATCACATGACCCCAAGTATGCTTTCAATGTTTACTTTCCACATTTATTAAATTAGGACCTCTTGGTGAAATAGGATCTAGGATTAAGAAATTAATTAAATCACATGACCCCTTAAGACATTCATTTAAATCACATGACCCCTTATACTTTCAATGTATGTACCTAATATTCGGGATCTCATTAGGACCGCTAGTTGATATATAGGACCCTTAAGACATTAATTATCACATGAACCCTTAAAACATTCATTATCACATATAATCTAGGCTTAATACATTAATTATCACATGGCCCCTTAAGACATTCATTATCACATGGTCCCCCTTAAGACATTAATTATCACATGACCCCTTATACTTGCAATGTATGTACCTAACATTCAGGATCTCATTAGGACCTCTAGCTGATTTATAGGACCTGGTATTTAGGATCTTATTAGGGCCTCTAGTTTCAAACTAGGACCCCTTAAGACATTAATTATCACATGACCACAAGTATAATTTTAATTTATGTACTTGACATTTAGGAGATCTTAGGACCTCTCTAAGTTGAAATAGGACCTAGGCTTAAGACATCCTTAATCACATGACCCCTTACCAATTTCAATGTATGTACTTGACATTCATGATCTCATTAGGAGCTCTAGCCAAAATAGGACCCCTTA
>NC_081406.1:608988984-609008071 GCF_030272615.1 Cryptomeria japonica | reverse complement strand
ACTGCATCATGTTGTGACAATTGGAAGTTATGTTTATAATTTATGTTGAATTTTTGCTAGGGTTTAAGAAGGGTTTAAGGACTGGTAAATAATTCTCTTAACCAGTGATGATTTTATGTTTGGTAGTTATCTACATCAAGTTCAAATGTTGAAGATGACATGGCACAACCTGCATGGAAATTTGAATTGTTGTTTTGGCATGTTTAAAGATGGAATTTCTTGGGAATCACCAAAACACTTGGAAGAATGTTTTGTGGATTAATAACCTATCAGATCGACTTGCTATGATGACTTATGATCATTCTACGGTTGATACTATCTTTTAAAATGTTGTAATGATTTGTATGATGATCTGATATGATCCTTGAATATTTTTATTGTAAAATCTTGATGTATCTATGGTTTTAGTTGCCGACCTAGTTGTAAAAGTTATTTATGTCAGTATAGATGATGTTTGTTGTGTCGGTCGGTTGTTTTTTAAAAGAGTGTGAAGTCGAACCAAAGTATGAGAGATCTGCCAGAGTGTTGTAGATTTGAAGCATAATTGGATTTGATCAAGAAAGTAGTTGAGTGTTATACCCAGATCATTCACTGTTGTTTCCTAACAGTTGCAGCAGATAAAATTCCTTAACCCGGTAGGTCCTGACAGGCCTTACATTGTAAATCCCCTAACAGGGTGACTCATCATCTGAGTTCTAAATCCTCTTGCGAGATTGATCCTAACAAGTCAAAGCTCCTAACAGGGATGAGGTAAATCCCTTAACCGGTGACTCCTAACAGGCTCTGCTCCTAACGGGGAATCTTTGTAAGTTCCTAGCCAAGTTAGGCTCCTAACGGGGCACATTCTGAAAGAGTGCACAATTCTTGTGGGTACCAATTCCCACCGTGGTTTTTCCCTATTTAGGTTTCCACATGAAAATCATGATGTTCATGTGGTGAATGTTTTTTATTTGTTGTTATGCTTTACTTTCAGTTTATGCATGGTTAATGAACACTTAATGAGCAACATTGATATATCATTTTAAGCATATGTTTGTCAACAAATATTGGTACTGGTAAACAAGTTTATTGATGGTTAAATTTTGATTTGGTGAAATTTCTATAAGTCTAAGGTTCTGATTTGAAATTTTTGTTAATATTGATTCACCCCCCTCTCAGTATTAACCAAATCCTCTAATATTAACACATCTCTCTCCCACTCTCAACATATGAGTGTACAAAAACTTGGAGTTTCATGTCAAATAAACATAATCCATATCTAAACACCACTCTACACTAGACATTCACATGTTTAGGGGATAATATCTATTACAAAATCAAATTGAGAGTAGGTAGATAGGGGATGAAATCTATCAAAACAAAATAGCAACTTTTTAAAATTTTCCAAGTCTATATGGATTAGAACTATTATTTTCTTCATGCAATAAATCCACCCAACTTCACCTAAGTTATAATTTCACCTATATGGAGGACTTTCCGTTACAATAAATACATATGTTGTTTTGAGAAAAGGATAGTATGGAGATCATGCATCAAATCAATTATATAATGCAAGACTAAGAAAAGAAAGAGGCATTAATTTACTTATAAATGTCATAGATTGACTTATAATTAGATATGCTCCTTAGAAAGGTCATAAATTGTCTTCTTCAACTATATTGTATTAGATGATATGGTATTTAATACTTGTAGCCAACAAGACATCATCTTTGATCAATATTACATATATCCATAACACAAGAACCAACTTAAAATAATTGAGTAAATATGTATTTCTTATTGTTACTCATACCAATGCAAGAAAGCTGTTATAAAATAAGGAATTTTAAATATTTTCAATTAAAAATATCCTACATTTATTCTTTTCTATCCACACTTTACACATATGCTTGATAAGGTCACATAATAGGGAATGGAGATGCCATAATTAGATTTTTAACCTCCAATGGTTTTTCTTCACTTGATTAGTACTAATGTCATATTAATGACCATGGTAAGGTACCATATCATATAGAAACCACTTACATTGATATATGTAGAAAATGGATATGGTAGAGTTCTCAAAGCCATCCAAAGTTACCTACATTCATACACAGATAAATCCTCCTTACATACTTAACAAAAAAAAACTTAAAGTAAGATAATAAAAAAATACATTTAAAATTTGTCATACAAAATAAATTCCTCTATGATGTACCTATTTGAGGTGATCCCTCAATTTTGAAATCCATCTCATAAACCAATTAACTAATTATCACTTATAGATAGCTACATCACTAGAAATCATCAATATTTTTCCAATGTGGGCAACCGCCAAATTCATGGACCACATGATGACCAATTTTAAAAATAACAATGAAGAACTATGGGAAATTGATACAACAGAAACACCACTAACAATAAATTGTAACCTAAAAAACATGAAATTAATATGCAAATAGTAGGGGATCAATTTAGCTTGAAAAAATATATGGGGTTATGGAATATAAATAAAATGTTGAACAAATTTAGAGTCATAGGATGACGAGAGAAAACATGGTGTAAGATCAATAAATGAAGCCAAAACCATGGTGAACCCAATATATTCAATTCTAAGAATTTTTATGTGTTAGATTCAAAGTATTTTCAATTATTAATATTTTCTAAATCTTGTGTATAAATTGGCTCTCTTTAGTATATGCTTTATATGAATTCTACCAAAAATATTCTAGGTGGAGCTACCATTCAAGTTATATTTGGGTTATATTTGGAGAGGGTGGGTCAAGATCGATTCTAACTTGCTCCCTTAAGATTAAATTCCTAAATCAATGATGTTCAAATTCTTTCT
This sequence comes from Cryptomeria japonica, assembly GCF_030272615.1. Classification (NCBI taxonomy): domain Eukaryota; kingdom Viridiplantae; phylum Streptophyta; class Pinopsida; order Cupressales; family Cupressaceae; genus Cryptomeria; species Cryptomeria japonica. The sequence goes on along the minus strand of NC_081406.1, from coordinate 609,005,244 downwards.
CAATTTCTCAAATAATTTATTGAAAATGACTTTATAAAAATATTTGTAAATTACTCCTTTCACAAACAAAACTTAAAATTAATTTTAACGCTTATAACATTCTTTAATAAAATTATATTTGAAATTACTCTACATAGATTGACCATACTACATTAAAAAAAATTATATATTAATTTAGAACAATTGTTTTCATAAGAAAAATTATTGCTTAATTTCTTAATAATACTTTTTCCATCCAAATTTCATAGGATGTTATTAAGGTTACAACCACATTCTTATCCTAAATTATAATAGAGATATAATGGATTATTTTGGAATCCTAGGATGGTGCTGCTAAACAGAAATAGAAAATGTATTTGAAAATGCTCTTCATATTATGAATGCTACTTTCTCAACTATCTTACAGCCAATTATTTTAAACTTTGGTATACATATTATTCCATGGTTTTTAGTGTCATTGAAATTTTTAAGATTTTATTTTCCTTTTTGGAAGTGAAAGTATTTTAGTTTTCCCATGAAATATATGGATTAAAATCACTATATACACATTATATTAATTCTTGTAGCTATCAAAGAATTCATACTTACAACTAATATTTTATAGAATCTTAGTCTATATTATTGTTATAATCATATTTTCTTAATCTTTATTTGATTTCAAGTAGTCCACTAAGTTGGTTGATATTTTCTTTTAAGTTATAAAATAATTCACCATGATTTTTGTTAATTCATATAGCAGAAAATATTTCATCAACCCTATTCTATCATCTTAAATATTTTTTCATTTCATCTATAATTTTTAATTAGAAAATTTTTATTTCTTTTAAATATTATATCATTTATCTATAACAAAAATATTATAAAATATCACTTTTTTCTACTTTTTGGATAGTGTGGGGTCACTACTACTCTTATTGAAACAATTGCTTAAAAAATCATATCTATGTAGTTATACCAAGCCATGGCTACTTGTTTGAGCCTAAATATTTTTCATCTTATAAATTTTAATTTCTTGAGCCAAAATATCATAATTAGGTGGATACTCAACATAAACGTTTTCTTCTAACGCACTATTTTAAATATAGATTTTATATTCGGGTAAGTGCACAAAGATGGTGGCCAAAAAGGAGGGTATAAGTGGACACTTTTTTTCTAAAATCAGGTGAACCTGAACTTGGAGGAAAAATTTGAAAGTCATCCACTCAAGATATGAAGATAATAAAAGAAAAAATATTGTAGTACTCTAAATCTAGTTTCCAAACTACTAAACTTTTTCAAAATTGGATAAGATTAAGGGGGTCAAATCCTTCGCGCACGAAAAACAGACCCTGATTTTTTCTTTAAAACATAACATAGTGTCTAACGTGCGCATCAAAAAGTCATAGTTAGATTTAGTATTTTGACAGATCCTTTGTCAGAAAGATAGTTAAGAGTGATCACTAGAAGATGTTTATTTTTTGTATTTTTTTGTTGAGTATTTTTTTTTTATGATTTTTCCAATCAAGCACATCCTGAAAATTAGGTACCGGTTCGTGTGCGAAGCATAAGTTGCACTAAAAATATCAAAAATATAATTTTTTTTTAAATTCTAAAGAATCAAGTGCACTACAATAATATATAAAGTTTTTTAAATTTGGATAATTATAACAAAAGTTATTAAAAAAATGGTGCACCTATGTTTGTGAGAACTATGGAGACACTGGTAAAAGAAATTCAATAATAATATGTTATTGTTTTGTTTTTTTTAAGTAAGTACTATCTTTAATGGGGATAGCTCCCTATATTTCTTAAATAAAAATTACAAATTATGTTCATTACAAAATTTGCCTATCACTCTGGCAATCACAGCATTCCCTAAACTCGCATACAGCCCCGAATGAAGCAACTTAGCAACCTACTTCTAAAATCTATTAAACCACAGCATATCTAATCTAGGAAACCTTAATTCTTCATGATTTGGAGAATGACCATTGTGTAATCTGCCAGGTTGTTTAGTTTCTTAGTGGATTCTTCTGACATCCACCACTTCTCAGACCACTCCTCAGACTCCGCAAAGCTTCTGAATATTGCTAGGTCCTCGTTGATGATCCCATGCTTGAAATGTTGTCATACTTCCTCTGCGAATTCTATTGCCCTCTCCTTTTCTGCTTCCTTATCCCTATCACTCCCTTCCTCCTTCTCACTTCTATCTTCCTCCTCAAACTCTTCCTCTGAGACTGAAAAATAGTTCTCAGGGTTGAAATAAAACTTGATCACATTGTTCTTGCAGCCTTCCTCTAGGTCGAGTATGGCTTCCGCAACCATATCTCCATTTTCTTTTTTCATAAAGCCTTCCAACATTTCCATGCATTTGACCCTAGACTCAAGGATATCCACCATGGGTGCAAGCACCGCCTCATAAATTGCTCCGTCGCACCAGTGACGATCCAAACTGAGAGAACATTCTACAATACCTATGATGGCATCGTAACCAAATTCCAAAGTATCAAATAGATCCCTAACCTGAAACTCCATAGGGACTTCACAGTTGGCACGGTTTAAACCCAAGAAATTCACCATGTTTGTTTCTTCTTTTGCTACTGTGACTTGCCATCAAGAATCGTCTATCTAATATAGGCAATCCATATTTCTCGAGGCTTCCTAAACCACCTCAACCTCTTCAATCTTACAAACCCGAGGTAGTCAAAAATGCTTTTGTAGAGTGTCGACACTGTTTGCTTCCTCTGTCCAGACTTGAATTATTCTCTCCTTCTCTGATACTAAAAAGACTTCCCTGAATTATAAGTACCCATCTATCCCATCTCTTTAGTCTTTCCAGCCTCATTACTGTATTGAACAGGGGTCACCCAATCCCTTCACAAGATTCATCCATTATCTCTTTTTGTACCATATCTTCCATGTCTCCTGACAGACTATCCATGAAAATTTTCCCTTTATCTGTTGTAACACCCATATTTGGTAAAATGTCTGCCACTTTATTTCCCTCTCTATACGAATGCCTAAATTTAAAATCTCCAATTTTATCTAGCAGAACACTAATTCGTGGTAGCCACTTATTTAATTTCCAACTTTAAAATTTTCTTTTAGTTACCCCATTAATTATAATTTGGGAGTCACCTTCTATGGTGACTTTGGTTAGTCCTTTCTCTACACACATTTCCAGACTTGCTTCCAAGGCCCTTATTTCTGCTTCATTGTTTGTGGAATCCTCAATTTTCCCGTATATTGCTTGTAGGAAGGATCCATTTTCATCTCTAATAACGGCTCCGTACCCTGCTTTACCTGGGTTGCCTCTACTAGCACCATCAAAATTTAGCTTAGTCCAGTCCTTCTTAGGGGTTATCCATCTGACCTTCTTTCTATCTTTGGCTTTATCCGCAATCCTTACTTCGGTCAATTCCTTGAAGGCCCACCTCTTCTCCATCTTCTTATCCCATGCATTATAGAATCTGATTGTTTTCTTCCTGATGTTCCCACTCACTACTTCCTCAATAGCAGTTTTGATAGATTTGATAGTCTCTTCTATTGAGTGATATTCCTCTCTGAAGATTCTCCTATTTCTTTCCTTCCATATATGCCATACGATCATAGAGGGTCCTACTAACCATAAGTCACCCCACTTGGATTTGAAATAAAGAGGCCAAGCAAACATGAAATCTAAAAGTTTTTTATTTCTCGCAGAATGATATTCTATCATGTCAAAGAACCACTCCCAACAACTGCTCACAAAAGAACAATTAAAAAGCAAATGATTGGAAGTTTCTTCATCCTTTTTACACAATATGCATCTACTAGGTCCTGCTATGCCAATAGATTTTAATCTGTTTCCTGTCAGAACTTTGTCCTATAGAGCTATCCAAAAAAAAGCTCCTGCTTTTGGAAGGATTCTGTTATGCCAGCATAATTTATACGGCCACTCAGGATTCTTGATCTGATTCTCTTCCTCTGGATTTCATAACCCCATTTGACTTTATATTCTCTTGATTTTGTTGCACACCAAAATACTTTATCTTCTTTTTCAGACACAAATATCTGCCTTTGGGATAAAAGTTGATCTAACTTTGCACATAGGTCCCTATTTCCTATGCTACATTTCTTCCAAACCACTCTCTCCCCTATCATACCTCCGGGGGAAAAATAATCCTTGACTTTGCTACCTGTGATGGCTTCCACCGAATTGACCCAATCCTGATCCTCGAATATTTCCTTTAAAGGTTTCTCTCCTCCCTAAGAATCTGACCAGAATTTTGCCTTCATACCATTACCTATATTTCAGGATAGGTGATCTGTGAGTAAACTTCTGTTGTCCCAAATAAAATTCCAGACAGGCGATCCTTTCTCTAAATTTGCCAATGTTAAAATCCTTTCTTCCTCCAAAGAATCCAAATATTTATTCCTAATCACTCTGCACCAGAATCTGTTTGGGTTCTTATAAATTTTCCAGGCTAATTTGGCACCCAAAGCTTTGTTTTGCAATTCCATTTTTCTAAAACCTACTCCTCCTTCCTCCTCGATAAGACAGGTAGTGTCCCAATTAATCAGCGGTATTCTCCTAACCTCTTTGGAGCCTTCCCATAAAAATTTCTTAAGCAAACCATCCACGCTACTATATGCTTGCCTGGATATCTTGAAGCAAGACATACTATATATTGGAATTGCTGACAAGACAGACTTGATCATCTGTATCCTTCCAGCCTGTGAGAGCCATTTATTTTTCCACAAATCCACCTTCCCTTTGCATTTATTAACCACCTCTTCCCAAAGCTATTTTTGGAATGCTCCTATTCCTATAGAAATGCCTACATATTTCAGTGGGAATTCTCCTTTTGGATATCCCAGGATCTGCAAAATAGAATTCTGATTATGCCTACTGGTATTTAAAAAGAAGATCTATGATTTATCTTTATTCATGTGCTGGCCCGACTCCCTTGCGTATTCCTCCAAAGTTTCCTTGATTACTTCTGCTTCTCTAACCGACGCAACACCAAATAAGAGTGTGTCATCCGTGAATAGAGAATGTGTCAAATTTGCCATCTCCAGATGGATTGAGAAACCTTTCCAAACACCCTCCCTAAGCTTATTCTTTATGCTATTCCCAAGGACCTCGGCCATCAAAACAAAAAGGGAATGTGATAAGGGATCTCGCTGTCTCAACCCGTTAGTAGCAGCAAAGAAACCACAGACTACTCCATTAACTAAAATAGAGAAACTAACAGAAGAGATACAAAATCTAATGCAGTCAATCCACTTACTATCAAAACCAAACCTTCTAAGGACATGTTCCAGAAAAAACCAGAGCACTCTATCATATGCTTTGGAGATGTCCAGTTTGATCACCATCCCTTTGATCCTGTCCTTGGCCATCGAATGGATAGCCTCTGAGGTAAGAATAATTTTGTCCGCGAGCTCCCTTCCAGGGGTGAAGCCATTCTGATTTTCTGAAATGAGTCTGTGCAGAATATTTTTTAATCTCTCTGACATGGCTTTAGAAATAATTTTGTATAGGACGTTGCAAAGAGATATAGGTCGATAATCTGACATGGATGTACATGTAGATTTTTTTGGAATCAAAACTATAATCGTGTGATTGATAGATTTGACAAATCTCTTGTTCTTTTTGAAATCTCCAACTACCTTAACAATGTCTTCTCCCATGAAATCCCAGCATCTCTGAAAAAATTCCACCCCAAATCCATCAAGTCTCGGTGCTTTATGGGGTTGCAATGAAAATGTGACCTTTTTAACCTCTTCAAATGAGAAAGGTGCCATCAACATCTCATTATCTTCATGGGTTCTCAATGGATCTATCCACCAACGGGACACTTTCCTTCTTGATAGATTCCCAGGATCCTAAGATTCTAGTAAAGTGATCAACCACTGCTTTCTCTTCTTCCTCTATGGAACAAATCTTGCCGAACTCGTCCTGAATGCCGATAACACGATTGTGGGAAATCCTAGCCTTCACCGATGCATGAAAAATTTTTGTACTGGAATCACCTTCCGCGATCCAAAGTTCTCTCGACTTATCCCTCCAATACAGTTCTTCTCTCCATAGAACTTCCATGTACTCAACCTTCAGACTCTTCTCCAATTCAAATTCCTCATTTGACATGCCTGCCATCATGATTTTCTCATTTAATTTAGACATTTCCTCTTCTAATCTAAACTTTTCTGAAAAGCTATTCTTGAAATGCTCCTTGTTCCATGATTTGATCTTCTTTTTGAGATACTTTGATCTCTTAACAAAACAGAAGCTTGGTGATCCTCCAAACAATTTGCTTCCCTCCCACCAAGATTTCAAATTAATTAAGAAATTTGAGTCTCTCCACCACATACTTTGAAACTTGAAATAGCTCTTCAGGGGAGGCTTACTTCCATCCACGATTAGTCTAATGGGAAAGTGATCAGAACCTGACTGTGGGATGATAAATGAAGCCAGGTTAAACTGCCCATCAATCCAAAATTTTCCTACAAAGAATCTATCCAACCTTTCAGAAATATTTGAAAAGTTGTGCCTTCTATTGGTCCAAGTGAATTTGCCATTTTGGGGGACAATATCCATGACCCTCATATCATCTATAAATAGCCTAAAGTCTTCCATGACTTGAGTGCTCTTTCTCAAACCTCCTTCTTTATCATCTAATTCCAAAAGAGCATTGAAGTCCCCAGCCATAATAATCCTCTCAAAGCCTATATTTTCCATCTGGTTTTTTATCTCATTCCATAACTCTCTCTTGTCCTCTGTCTTGATAGGCCCATAAACATTTAATAATGGGAAGTCAAATTGATCCTCCAATCTTACCACTCGGCATGCCATCCAATGTTGGTGAGAAAAGATGATGGATACCTGAAAGGATTCAGGTTTCCAGAGCACTCCTAAACCTCCTACAGAACCTCTGGATGACTGGGATATTCTAGTCCAATTGAAACAAGATTTAATAAAATAATTCATATTTTTATCAATGAGCTTGGTTTCCTACATCAAAACTATATCACATTCAAGATTTTTTAATGCTCTTTTAACCAAGCACTTCTTGTCAGAGGTCGAAAGGCCCCTGACATTCCAATAAAGGATCTTCATCTTTCTCCAAGGGAGAGATCCCCTCCTTTGGATTTCTTCATGAAATCGATGACACTAACAATCCCTTTCTCAAGAGCCCTCTCCTCTCTGACTTGTTTATGACTCCTTCTACCCCTACCACCTTTTGCTCTGCCCAGCATAATGTTTGCAAATTGACTTACGCTTCTAGGATCCAGATTTTCCAATTCATCTTCTAAATCCGCTTCTTATGGGTTTGGTTCTTCTTCATAGTTAGAGTTAGAAGTCGAGGGTAACTGGATATCCTCTTTGTTAATTGGGTTGAGATCTGCAGAATCTGATAACAGATGACCCTCATTCTCCAAACAATTCATTTTAGAAGAATCTTTAATTATTGGGGCCAACTTCACTTCCATATCCAGGTCCTTCTGAGATTTGTCTGAAATCGTTAAAGGAAGTTTAACGATTTTTTTGACCCATCGATGCTTATTAGGCTATTTAGGAAAATTATTTCTTCTAGCCTTTCTAACATACATTCTGCACTCCCCCTCTCTGTGCATTTTTCTACCGCATCTCGAACATGGGATGATGTCTTTCTTGATTTCCACCTGTTGCATCCATACTCCAGCCGAAGAGACTAAAGAAATTTGAGGAGGGATCTCCTTGACCGCTGCTAACTTCAATCGAGCATAAATATAACTGTCTTTTTCTAAAAGCTCCTTGTCAATTTCCAACAAAGTTCCCAGTGACTGGCCAATTTTTTCCAAACAATTCTCACCCCAATACTCCATTGGCAGATTGTACATACTAATCCATACCGGTTTATCATATACTACCAACAATAATGGATTAAAATTGGGGAACCAGGGCTATAAATACAAAGGGTGTTCCTCAATAAACCAGTTATTTTTACACAAGTACTTATTTCTCTCCCTCCCATCTTCAAAAACCACTATGAAAAAACTCCTAGGGATGAATTTCACAATCAGTCTCAGGCCCCAATGTTTGGATATCCAATCTCTAATGGTGGCTCTAGACACCTCGGTCCAACCACTCTGCCGATTAATGCGTGTTCCGTCCAGAGCCCTCTCTCCTCCTCCACTTCAGAGGAAAGATCAATTTCAAAGGCTTCCTCTTCACATCTCTCCCACTTTGTCTCCTAAAATTTACTGCTCCTTCTGGTGTTCTCTCCTCCATTGATGTGTAACTGATTTTGCAAAGCATTTTCTCCTTCCCTCCTCGCCATTTAATTTTTGCATGATTTTAATAATATGTTATTGTTGTTCAAATTGAAAAAAAATTACATGGTTAGAAATCTCAAAAGATGGGTGAAAATATGGTGGCAATTTTAGAAATGCCCACTTGATGAAGTGTAAACCTGATGATGACAAAGTCGATAAACCAAGTTGATAAAATAAAACACATCAAAAATGAGAGAAATGGAGGGAAATCAAACTTCCAAACCGTAGTTTTGTCATCCAGGCCTATTTCCAAGCCTAAACAATCAAAAGTGCGTATGGGGTACTTATGGTTTAAAAAGTGTGTATGAGGTACTTATGGTGTAAGAAGCGCGTATGGAGTCTTTTTACTATAAACAGCGCGTATGCACTCTTTTTACTATAAACAGCACATAAGCGCTAGTGTATTAAATGATACTATATATATAATATGTGTATATACTGTTATGACTCGGAGGCAACTGAGAGGGGGGGTGAATCAGTTGTCTATTAATTTTAATCCAAATATAACTCAACCAAACTTAGTGCATAATACCGATAAACCAAACTTTATGTCGGTTGATAGTTTAATAGTTAATTGCAATACCAGTAAAGTTTAATGCATGAAACAAAAAGACAAATAACATCCACAACACATAACATAGAGATTTGTACATGGAAAGCCTGTAAGGGGAAAAACCACGGTGGGAAACCTTACCCACAATCCATGATACTACTGTAGATAGTATGTGTGTACAATATGGGGTCTGCACATGCAAAAAGTCCAACTGCCTAGAGCTCACTGCTCAATCACAAAATGGGAGTCACACTGACTACAATTGGATGATTAAATCCAATGATAATGTACTACACAAAATAGCATCTTCATATGCTGGATTCAGTACCAGTTAGGCTCTGATTGTCTTCTTCATACCTTCCTTGAATCTTCAAATGATGTCTGTGTGCATAGCTCTACTTATATTCACATATACCTTATTACAATCCTCTTACCCCATCTTCTATATCCTCATTCAATCTCACAAATGAGATCTTACATATATACCAAAACCTAAGACCAAATGTGTAGGTCAGCTAACAAAGAATATTACAATTAAATCAATTACAAATGAATCAATATGCAATGCATGATGTCATCTCAATGCATTTACAATAATAACAAATCATCTCCATAACGTGTCATGTTGATCTGGAATAGATAACGCTTGCCCGTCCATAACCTAGACCTATTTGCAGTAATAAAAAATATACAAACCCGATTAGATCAATGACCAAATCAACAAAACAAAGTGTCCAAACAATGTCTTCGACATAACCAAGTAATCTCTAGATGATAACAGATCATCCTCAGTGTCGGTGAACAATATAACCTGTCGGTGAACCAGATATCGGTGACTGTGCATAAGTCATTGAACATGCCAGTGAACATAACCAAAGATCTCCACAAGGATAAGTGTTGACAAGTGTTGACATTAATGACAAAACTAGTGCAACACATGCAAAATACCAACAATCTCCCCCTTTGGCATTGATGGCAACACAAGATGGAAAAACCATCTAAGTGCTAAAGCAGAAATGCCAAAAACCAAAAACCAACAATCTCCCAAAGAGATCATTAACCAGAAGTCAAAATACAGATACAGAGAGTAACAATCTCTCCCCCAATGAATAATCTCTCCCCAAAAAGATAATGTGTTTTTCCATAGATATCTCTCCCCCTTTGACATCAAATGCCAAAGCAACATAAAAACCAGATAAAACAGTTCATAGAACTTATTACAAAATGCCAACTTGTCCAATTTATCCAACTACTCCCCCTAAGAAGTAGCTCTCCTCATCAAATCCGGAAAAAATATTTCTCTGTTAATTTTGTCGGTTTGATGCCAAGCATCAATTATCTAAGTCTCTACTGGTGAGGGTCTAACTCCAAGCTGATCTCTAAGATATTCAAAAATTTCCTTAGGCAAAGGCTTAGTTAAGATATATGCAATCTGCTCTTTAGTATTCACATAAACCAATTTCACTTCTTTTGCTTCAACATTCTCTTTTAGAAAATTGAATTTGATTGAAACATGTTTAGTTTTAGAGTGAAATACCAGATTCTTAGATATATCAATTGTTGCCATGCTATCACAATAAATGGTTATAGGCTCTTTGCATTTTACCTTTATGTCCTTCAACATTTGCTTAATCCATAATACCTGTGTACAATTAGTTGCTGCTGCAACATATTCTGATTCTGTCATTGATAATGATATACAACTTTGTTTCTTGCTCAACCATGAAATTAATCTGCTACAAAGAAAAAATGCTCCGTTGGTGGTTCTCTTTTTGTCATCTACATCTCCTACCCAATTTGAATCTGTGTATGCACATAAATCAAAATTTTCATCTTTAGGATATCATAAACCAAGATTTGATGTGCCTTGTAGATACCGAAAAATCCTTTTTACTGTTGATTCATGATTTTCTTTAGGATTACTCTGAAATCTTGAAATAATACATATTGCATTCATAATATCAGGTCTTGTTTGTGTCAAATATAGTAAACCTCCAATCATAGATTTGTACCTTGTTGGATTAATAGGTGTTGATTCATCCTTCAATGATAGTTTGTCAGTTGTAGTCATAGGTGTACTTACCAATTTAGATCTTTCCATGCCAAATTTCTTAAGTAATTCCTTCAAGTACTTTGATTGATTTATGAATATACTTTTATCAGTTTGTGAAATTTGCAATCCTAAAAAGAATATTTTCTCTCCAATCATAGACATTTCAAATTCTTCCTACATCTTATTAGAAAAGTCTTTACACAATCCATCTTCTCCTCCAAAAATGCTATCATCAACAAAAACTTCTATAACCAAGATGTCATCATTAGTTACTGTGTAATATAAGTTGCGGTCAGCATTACCTTTAGTGTAACCAAGCTTCAAAAGATATTTGTCCAATCTAGCATACCAAGCTCTAGGAGCCTGCTTCAATCCATATAAAGCTTTCCTTAACCTGCAAACCATATCTTTGTCATCTGTCCAATAAAATCCATCAGGTTGTTCAATGTAAACTTCCTCTTCAAGATCATCATTTAGAAATGCACATTTAACATCCATTTGATATACTTTATAGTTCTTGTGTGCTGCAAAAGCTCATAATAGTCTGACTGCCTCAATTCTAGCTACCGGTGCAAAGGTTTCATTGTAATCAGTTCCTTCCTTTTGAGAATATCCCTTACACACTAATATTTCTTTGTTTCTGATTACCTTACCATCTTCATTAATTTTATTTCTGAATACCCATTTAGTTCCAATTACATTTTTTTCTTTAGGCCAGGGAACTAATGTCCATGTGTTATTCTTTTCAGTTTGTTCCAATTCATCTTCCATAGCTTTAATCCAATGTTTATCTTCACATGCCTCAATAACTAATGCTGGTTCAATTTGAGAAATTAGACATACCTCTTCATTTTTCAGTCTTCCTCTTGTCATAACTCCTTGATACTTGTTCCCAATTATCTGACTTTCAGAGTGATTCAATCTTACATACCTGGGTGTATTCACTTGTTGTTGTTCTTCAGTCACTGTGGAATTCTCAGATGATGCCAGTGTGACTGGATCAACATTTTGTACTGGTGTACTCATTGTAGGTTCATTTGTGATAATCTCTATTGTCGGTTCAGAGCCCATTGATCTTGAATTACCTCTAAATTGTTCATCAATCTTCACATTTGCACTTTCAACAATTTTCTACAATCTCTTGTTAAAACATCTATATGCCTTGCTCTCAGATGAATAACCAATAAATATACCCTCATCACTTCTAGGATCAAATTTTCCAATATACTCATCTCTCCTAATATAACATTTGTTTCCAAATATTCTGAAATATTTAAGAGTAGGAGTATTACCAAACCATAGTTCATGAGGGGTCTTACCGGTTTCACCTTTGATGTGAACTATGTTGAATGTATAAACAATTGTATTCACTACTTCTCTCCAATATACATGAGGTAGATTTGCTTCTGATATCATGCTTCTAGTTGCATCCAAAATAGTTCTATTTTTCCCTTCCACGACTCCATTCTATTGGGGTGTCTGAGGTGCTGATAATTGTCTTCTGATACCATTCACTTCACAGAATGTATTAAATTCCTTAGATGTGAATTCACCTCCTTGATCTGATCTCAAACATTTAATTTTCTTACCGGTTTCATTCTCTACCATCACTTTGAATAGTTTAAATTTCCCAAAAGCTTCTAATTTCTCCCTAAGAAAAGTAACCCAACACATTCTAGAATAATCATCAATTGTTAGCATAAAATATCTATCTCCTTGTAAACTTCTAGTTCTTGTTGGACCACATAAATCAGTATGAATTAAGTCGAGCATTATTGGATTTTTCTGGAATACTCTTAAAAGTTGCTCTAACTTGCTTTCCAAATTGACATTCCTTACATACCGGATTGTGAGGTTTAACAATATTAGGTAAATCCCTTACTACCTTAGTTGTATTGATTTTCACAATGCAACCAAAATTTAAATGACAAAATCTCTTATGCCATAACCAACTTTCATCATATGTGCAATCAAACATGATTTCTCATTGTTATTCAAATGAAAGATATTACCTGTAGTTTGATTACCGGTTTCAATTTCCAAATATGTCATGTTCATGATTTTGCATTTACCATTCTTGAATTGTAACTGGAATCCTTTTTCAACTAATTGGCCAACACTCAAAAAATTATGCTTCAAACCTTCAACATAGTAAACATTATCAATATTGTGCTTACCATCAAAAGATATAGTGCCTTTTCCTTTGATCAAACAAGCTTTATCATCCCCAAATCTTACTAGACCTCCATTGTATTCTTGAAAAGTTAAGAATTTACTTTTATCACCAGTCATATGATATGAACATCCGGAATCAATGATCCATTCATCCTTTTCTTCAATTTTAGCTACCAGGGCTTGCTCTACCGGTTGAAGAGTAGGTATCGGTTGATCTTTTGTTATAGCAACAAAAGACCATCCATTGTCTATTAGTTCCTCATCAGAATCATCAGTTACTCCTTCATCAGCATAATAACATGATTTGTCTCTATTCTTCTTAAATTTGTATCTCTGATATTCAGGGTTAGGCTTATATGTTCTTTTAGCTTCTTCTTTCAATCTTGCATGTCTATCAGGACACCTAGATGCCATATGACCAATTTTATTGTAGTTAAAACATTTAAATGGTGCTTTACCTTCATACTTACTTCCAACTGGACCTTTAGGCATTTTCCTTGCAAATAGTGCTTCGAGCTCTTCAAGTTATTCATTCTCTCTTCTGATTTCTTCAAGTTCTCTAGCATAGAGTGCTTTCCAAATAGATTTTTCAGATGATGATGATGATGTTGCAATGATGAAGCTTTGAAAGCTAAATCTGTCTTAATTGTAGCAATAGGACCAAATTCCTCAAGTTCAAAAGTTGAAAGTTTTCCAACCAAAGTGTCTCTAGATACTGGTGCATTAGGAATTGTTCTCAATTCATTAATAATAGTTACTTTCATTTTATATGCTGGTGGCAATGCTCTCAAAACTTTAGAAACAATTTCATCTTCACTTAAGGATCCTCCACAACATTTTATACCCAAAACAATTTCATTAACTCTTTCCATAAAAGCATAAATCCTTTCATCTTCTTCCATTTTCAGATTTTCATACCTGACCTAGAAGCATTATAGTTTTTCAATTTTGACTGTGGTATCACCTTCATTCAATGTCTCCAATTTGTCCCAAATAGATTTAGCAATAGATTGGTCTAATAATCCCATGATTTGTGGATCTGACAATGCGCACAAAAGTGCTTCTCTTGCTTTGCAATCATTCTCCTGATCTTTAGCCAAGGTTGGTGGATTAAGTTGACTTTGAGTAGGACCAACATAGCCATTCTTTGTAATATCTTATATGTCTTTTCCAATGCAATTCAGATGAGTCTCCATTTTGATCTTCCATATACCATAGTTAGTTCCATCAAGCTTCGGACTGTCCTTCCTGAAATAGTTAGTTGCCATAGAATCTCCTCAAGTTGTTAAACTTCTACAAAAATAGGACTAGGCTCTGATACCAATTGTTAGGACCTGGAGGCAACTGAGAGGGGGGGTGAATCAGTTGTCTATTAATTTCAATACAAATATAACTCAACCAAACTTAGTGCATAATACCGGTAAACCAAACTTTATGTTGATTGACAGTTTAACAATTAATTGCAATGCCGGTAAAATTTAATGCATGAAACAGAAAGACAAATAACATCCACAACACATAACACATAGATTTGTACATGGAAACCTTGTAAGGAGAAAAACCACGGTGGGAAACCTTACCTCCAATCAGATGATACTACTACAGATAGTATGTGTGTACAATATGGGGTCTGCACATGCAGAAAGGCCAATTGCTTAGAGCTCATTGCTCAATCACAAAATGGGTCACACTGACTACAATTGGATGATTAAATCCAATGATAATGTACTACACAAAATAGCATCTTCATATGCTAGATTTAGTACCGGTTAGGCTCTGATTGTCTTCTTCATACCTTCCTTGAATCTTCAAATGATGTATGTGTGTATAGCTCTGCTTATATTCGCATATACCTTATTACAATCCTCTTACCAGATCTTCTATATCCTCATTCAATCTCACAAATGAGATCTTACATATATGCCAAAACCTAAGACCAAATGTGTAGGTCAGCTAACAAAGAATATTATAATTAAATCAATTACAAATGAATCAATATGTGATGCATGATGTCGGCTCAATGCATTTACAATAATAACAAATCATCTCCATAACATGTCGTGCTGATCTGCAATAGATAATGCTTGTCGGTCCATAACCTAGACCTATTTGTCGGTAACAACAAATATGCAAACCCAATTAGATCAATGACCAAATCACCAAAACAAAGTGTCCAAACAATGTCTTCGACATAACCAAGTAATCTCTAGATGATAATAGATCATCCTCAGTGTCGGTGAACAATATGACCTATTGGTGAACCAGATACCGGTGACTGTGCATAAGTCACTGAACATATCGGTGAACATAACCAAAGATCTCCACAAGGATAAGTGTTGACAAGTGTTGACATCAATGACAAAACCAGTGCAACACATCCAAAATACCAACATATACATATAATATATGTGTATAATATGATATTGTATATATAATATGTGTATAATATATACATATAATATATAATATATATATGTATATAATATATAATATATATATGTATATAATATATTAAGTATATATATACACATATAAGTGTATTGTCTCCCCCTCTCAAACGCATACAAGGTGCCTCTCTCTCTCTCTCTCTCTCCTCTCTCTCTCTCTCTCTCTCTCTCTCTCTCTCTCTCTCTCTCTCTCTCTCCCCTTATCTCTTCCTCCATACCCCATCCCTCCCTCTCTCCCCTTATCGCTTCCTCCATACCCCATCCCTCTTTCTCTTCTTCTCTCCCTCCTTCCCTCCATACCCCACTGCAACTGTGTCTGCACTTCTATAGAAGTAAGTGAATTTATTTCTTGTCTGCAACTTCCCTCTTTGATTTTAATCATGTATGCACTCCTAAGAAAATTGACTGATGAGTTTGTGCATGTATATTGAATAGGAGGAATAGGGTTTTAAATTGAACCACTGGTGCATTACCGTGACAAACAAGGAAACCTGCAGCAATATTCTTCTCGAATGTGTTTTTAATGAGTAGAGAAGATGTGGAAAATAGTGTCAACAAAGCAACATGATGAGTCAAAGTACCTGCAATATTTTTTTCAGAAAGAAACAACCAGTAGGAAGAGAAAGAGGGAGAGTGACATAGATGATGTCCTGGAGAATGATAGTGGTGGGTATGCAAGAGTTCCCATGTTGTTACCCAATGCCTGTCACCTAAAGAAATTAAAGTTTTTTGTATGCATGGTAGTAGTAGTA